>NW_023493827.1:20000-55491 GCF_013265735.2 Oncorhynchus mykiss
TTTTTGCACGAAAGTGCATAAATAGACGAGCATTTACATTCAATTAAAAACGTTTTTGTATAAAACATTTTAATAGGAAATCGTGTTTCAAGTTTTGGGAAAAAAGTGAATGTCACAGGATGCATAGGTTCCTGTTCATGCGAATTTTTTTTTACATTATGTAATTGTTGCCCATCACGAGAGAGGGTATGAGACGAAATTTGGGACCTCTAGCCCTTCGGGAAGTATTTTTAATCATTTTTTGAAAATTACAGAAATTGGTCGAAAAAATGACAGAGTCCCACTTTTCACAGCCGTGCACCTGGTGATTGAAAACGTGCAACTGGTGATTGAAAACGTGCACCTGGTCACCCAAAACACGGTTCTCTATGCGGTTAGCGGTGTTACAGATATACATGTCCGATAATGATGCACCCTACTACGGACCTTTAGCAATGGGGGCCGGCCTGAATTATTTATGGAAGGTATGATTACTTTTTTCTCTCTCCGTGCAACTGGTGATTGAAAACGTGCACCTGGTCACCCAAAACACGGTTCTCTATGCGGTTAGCGGTGTTCCATATATTCATGTCCGGTTATGGCGCACCCTACTACGGACCTTTTCAATGGGGGCCGGTCCCAATTATTTATGGAAGGTATGATTACTTTTTTCTCTCTCCGTGCAACTGGTGATTGAAAACGTGCACCTGGTCACCCAAAACACGGTTCTCTATGCGGTTAGCGGTGTTCCATATATTCATGTCCGCTTATGGCGCACCCTACTACGGACCTTTAGCAATGGGGGCCGGCCCGAATTATTTATGGAAGGTCTGATGATGATTTTTTTTTTTTTCCACCATCTCTTTCTCTCTCTGCCGGGGCCGGCCAAGAGTGCTTTATGGACGGTTTAAGACATGACTATGGATGCAAATGCTCATTTTCCTCCGTGCACCTGGTGATTGAAAACGTGCATCTGGTAACCCAAAAATTATAAAACGGTTTTAAATACTTTTACCCGTCATTCTATTGATATAGCCCGCTAGGGGAGTGCCCCACTACGGCCCTCTCTCTGTCAGGGCCGTCCTTGGGTGCTTTTTAGACACTTTAAGAAATCACGATGGATGCAGATTGCTATTAATCCTCCGTGCAACTGGTGATTGAAAACGTGCATCTGGTAACCCAAAATTTCAAATATGGTTCAAAATGAATTTAAAGGCACCCCTCTCATTGTTGCCCGCTATGGGAGCACCCCACTAAGGCCCTGTCTCGGTCGGGCCCGTCCTGAGTGCTTTATAGACACTTTAAGAAATCGCGATGGATGCAGATTGCTATTAATCCTCCGTGCAACTGGTGATTGAAAATGTGCAACTGGTGATTGAAAACGTGCACCTGGTCACCCAAAACACGGTTCTCTATGCGGTTAGCGGTGTTCCATATATTCATGTCCGCTTATGGCGCACCCTACTACGGACCTTTAGCAATGGGGGCCGGCCCGAATTATTTATGGAAGGTCTGATGATGAATTTTTTTTTTTTTCACCATCTCTTTCTCTCTCTGCCGGGGCCGGCCAAGAGTGCTTTATGGACGGTTTAAAACATGACTATGGATGCAAATGCTCATTTTCCTCCGTGCACCTGGTGATTGAAAACGTGCATCTGGTAACCCAAAAATTATAAAACGGTTTTAAATACTTTTACCCGTCATTCTATTGATATAGCCCGCTAGGGGAGTGCCCCACTACGGCCCTCTCTCTGTCAGGGCCGTCCTTGGGTGCTTTTTAGACACTTTAAGAAATCACGATGGATGCAGATTGCTATTAATCCTCCGTGCAACTGGTGATTGAAAACGTGCATCTGGTAACCCAAAAATTATAAAACTGTTTTAAATCATTTTACCGGTCATTCTATTGATATAGCCCGCTAGGGGAGTGCCCCACTACGGCCCTGTCTCGGTCGGGGCCGTCCTTGGGTGCTTTTTAGACACTTTAAGAAATCACGATGGATGCAGATTGCTATTAATCCTCCGTGCAACTGGTGATTGAAAACGTGCATCTGGTAACCCAAAAATTATAAAACTGTTTTAAATCATTTTACCGGTCATTCTATTGATATAGCCCGCTAGGGGAGTGCCCCACTACGGCCCTGTCTCGGTCGGGGCCGTCCTTGGTGCTTTTTAGACACTTTAAGAAATCACGATGGATGCAGATTGCTATTAATCCTCCGTGCAACTGGTGATTGAAAACGTGCATCTGGTAACCCAAAAATTATAAAACTGTTTTAAATCATTTTACCGGTCATTCTATTGATATAGCCCGCTAGGGGAGTGCCCCACTACGGCCCTGTCTCGGTCGGGGCCGTCCTTGGTGCTTTATGGACACTTTAAGAAATTGCGATGGATGCAGATTGCTATTAATCCTCCGTGCAACTGGTGATTGAAAACGTGCATCTGGTAACCCAAAAATTTAAATATGGTTCAAAACCCGGGTAACACCACTCTATTTACGGACATGACAGTAGAGCTTACCCCCTGGAGCTATTGACCTCCAGGCTTGTAGGCCCTTACTCACCACCCGGGTATCACCCCTCTATTTCGGGGATGATACCAGCAGGGGACCCCCCCCCACCTCCACAACCTCGCATACCAGGTGAACCAGGGCACCCACACTTAAGCACCCCTCCTCGGACATTAAAGCAGATAACCGCGCTGTTATGAACCGCGTGCACCTGGTCACCCAAATGGAACTTGTGCACCTGGTCACCCAAAAGGACCGGCGTGCACCTGGTCACCCAAAAGACCCGTGTGCACCTGGTCACCCAAAGGCCGGCGTGCACCTGGTCACCCAAAAGACCCGTGTGCACCTGGTCACCCAAAGGCCGGCGTGCACCTGGTCACCCAAAAGACCCGTGTGCACCTGGTCACCCAAAGGCCGGCGTGCACCTGGTCACCCAAAAGACCCGTGTGCACCTGGTCACCCAAAGGCCGGCGTGCACCTGGTCACCCAAAAGACCCGTGTGCACCTGGTCACCCAAAGGCCGGCGTGCACCTGGTCACCCAAAAGACCCGTGTGCACCTGGTCACCCAAAGGCCGGCGTGCACCTGGTCACCCAAAAGACCCGTGTGCACCTGGTCACCCAAAGGCCGGCGTGCACCTGGTCACCCAAAAGACCCGTGTGCACCTGGTCACCCAAAAGACCCGTGTGCACCTGGTCACCCAAAAGACCCGTGTGCACCTGGTCACCCAAAGGCCGGCGTGCACCTGGTCACCCAAAAGACCCGTGTGCACCTGGTCACCCAAAGGCCGGCGTGCACCTGGTCACCCAAAAGACCCGTGTGCACCTGGTCACCCAAAGGCCGGCGTGCACCTGGTCACCCAAAGGACCATGTGCACCTGGTCACCCAAAGGCCGGCGTGCACCTGGTCACCCAAAGGACCATGTGCACCTGGTCACCCAAAAGGACCATGTGCACCTGGTCACCCAAAGGACCATGTGCACCTGGTCACCCAAAGGACCATGTGCACCTGGTCACCCAAAAGAACCGTGTGCACCTGGTCACCCAAAGGCCGGCGTGCACCTGGTCACCCAAAAGGACCATGTGCACCTGGTCACCCAAAGGCCGGCGTGCACCTGGTCACCCAAAAGGACCATGTGCACCTGGTCACCCAAAAGAACCGTGTGCACCTGGTCACCCAAAGGCCGGCGTGCACCTGGTCACCCAAAGGACCATGTGCACCTGGTCACCCAAAAGGACCATGTGCACCTGGTCACCCAAAGGACCATGTGCACCTGGTCACCCAAAGGACCATGTGCACCTGGTCACCCAAAGGCCGGCGTGCACCTGGTCACCCAAAGGCCGGCGTGCACCTGGTCACCCAAAAGGACCGTGTGCACCTGGTCACCCAAAGGCCGGCGTGCACCTGGTCACCCAAAGGCCGGCGTGCACCTGGTCACCCAAAAGGACCGTGTGCACCTGGTCACCCAAAGGCCGGCGTGCACCTGGTCACCCAAAAGACCCGTGTGCACCTGGTCACCCAAAAGACCCGTGTGCACCTGGTCACCCAAAAGACCCGTGTGCACCTGGTCACCCAAAAGACCCGTGTGCACCTGGTCACCCAAAAGACCCGTGTGCACCTGGTCACCCAAAAGACCCGTGTGCACCTGGTCACCCAAAAGACCCGTGTGCACCTGGTCACCCAAAAGACCCGTGTGCACCTGGTCACCCAAAAGACCCGTGTGCACCTGGTCACCTAAAAATTATAAAACGGTTTTAAATATTTTTACCCGTCATTCTATTGATATAGCCCGCTAGGGGAGTGCCCCACTACGGCCCTGTCTCGGTCGGGGCCGTCCTTGGTGCTTTATGGGCACTTTAAGAAATTGCGATGGATGCAGATTGCTATTAATCCCATGTGCACCTGGTCACCCAAAAGACCCGTGTGCACCTGGTCACCCAAAAGACCCGTGTGCACCTGGTCACCTAAAAATTATAAAACGGTTTTAAATATTTTTACCCGTCATTCTATTGATATAGCCCGCTAGGGGAGTGCCCCACTACGGCCCTGTCTCGGTCGGGGCCGTCCTTGGTGCTTTATGGGCACTTTAAGAAATTGCGATGGATGCAGATTGCTATTAATCACATGTGCACCTGGTCACCCAAAAGACCCGTGTGCACCTGGTCACCCAAAAGACCCGTGTGCACCTGGTCACCTAAAAATTATAAAACGGTTTTAAATATTTTTACCCGTCATTCTATTGATATAGCCCGCTAGGGGAGTGCCCCACTACGGCCCTGTCTCGGTCGGGGCCGTCCTTGGTGCTTTATGGGCACTTTAAGAAATTGCGATGGATGCAGATTGCTATTAATCACATGTGCACCTGGTCACCCAAACGGCCCATGTGCACCTGGTCACCCAAAATTTATAAAACGGTTTTAAATATTTTTACCCGTCATTCTATTGCTATAGCCCGCTAGGGGAGTGCCCCACTACGGCCCTGTCTCGGTCGGGGCCGTCCTTGGTGCTTTATGGGCACTTTAAGAAATTGCGATGGATGCAGATTGCTATTAATCCCATGTGCACCTGGTCACCCAAAAGACCCGTGTGCACCTGGTCACCCAAAAGACCCGTGTGCACCTGGTCACCCAAAAGACCCGTGTGCACCTGGTCACCCAAAAATTATAAAACTGTTTTAAATACTTTTACCGGTCATTCTAATATTAAATCCCACTATGGAGCCCCACTACTGGGGAAAATTCACCGGAGGGCGCCAAAGGTAAATGGATTTTAGAATCCTCCATATATATTGTAGCTTTGGCGCACTCCAGTGAATTTTTTAAAGTACTGGGGCTTCATATTGGGAGTCCAGGTAAATGTATTTTGAAACACATTTTTAATCATTTTAATGCATAAATGACACAAATACAAGGGTGAATTTCAAACAAATATGCTTTAATTAATCAGTTAATCATTTATTGATTTGTCCCTCAATCAGTGCCCGGGCCCGGCTGGCATTTTTGGGCAAATTGTGGTACCGGTAGTGGCGTGCCTGCGTTTCCAGAGAGTGACACATATGGTCAGCCACAGTTCCTCGGTCTGTATCCAAGCCTTGGTTAAAGTTCAATGTGGCAACACTGCGTCGAATTGTACCGAAGGTCACTTTACTTCCAATACCAAACTCTGCAAAGATTTGCCCCACATACTCACACAGATTACCGTAAGGTTGACCGCAGGATGTGAAAAAGAAGAGTTCTATTTCTGAGGTCATTCCACTCAGATGAGGCCTGATTTGATGGAATCGTTTAAGCCAAGTGTATTCCTCCTGACATAGAACAATTCTGCACTCCCCAAAGCTATAGTTTGTTTTGTGGCTAGCTACACACATCTGATAACCCCCACCTTCCGGGGTTACTTCATTGAAATCACTCTCACTAAACATGGTGACTGGGGATCGTCGAGTGCCATTAAATATGGCCAACCGGCTGGACATGAGAGCTGCAAACCTACGCCTGTCAGAGCAGGTGGCACGGACCTCCAGCCTACTGAGAACTGAAGGAATGGCTTGATTGCTTAGCTCAACAAAGCGTTTTAAATCCGCAGCGCTGAGCACCTCGTCCCTGCAGCGTTGGCGGAATTTTGCCCTATGAGTTGCCTGGCTCTGCCGTGAGTCCCTGTCCATCTTCGCCAAGCAGAGTAACATCTTTCGAATTCCAACGACCTTAGCTTGCATACCATTTGGCCGGAACTGAATGAGATAATTCAGGAAACCTCGAATATCGGCCCGGTACATTTTTAACGTGGATGGTGCCAAACCACGGTCATCACATTGACCATACCACTCATACACACGTCTGTAGTTATCCAGAAAACACAGTCCTTCATCGGCCTTGCCCTCTGACATAATGCGGAGGAATTCCCGTACTCGGGATATACTGGTGCGACTATTGTCAATTCGTTTAACTGAAGGTTGTCTACCCGTAATATATTGTTCATATTCAGTCAAAATTACATTACTCCAAACCTCCATTCGGGACGGTACGCCGCCGCCGTCCTCATCACTCTCGCTCTCCGTGGAAGTCGCCACGTCACAGCCTTGCTCCCTCGGATCCGAGCACAGTTCACTACCGACCTGACTGACTGGCTGCACCGCCGCCGCCGACGCACCTGCCGTCTGATCACCCTCGTCCACAGGCTGCTGCTCCACGGACAACTCACTTTCAAAACACTCCAAAATCACAGGGTCCTCCGGCCGCGGTTCAACACCGTTGTCAGGCTGCATATACTGCCCCGATTCGGGCTGCTGTCTCTCACTCGAAAACCGGCTAAATTGCATAGCGTTCGTCCACTCCATAGTACCAAACTTAAGTCCATGTACAGCCTTTAAATGTCGGTCTAGCCGCACAATATTCTGTTTACAACAAAGTCCACAGTCGCGTCTTGGTCTGCTGCTCATGGCTTCTCTCTCCGGCCTTCCTCCGTGTCTCTTTGTTTGATCCACCAAACAAACTAACCCTAACCCTAACCCTAACCCTAACCCTAACCCTAACCCCTAACCCCTAACCCTAACCCTAACCCTAACCCTAACCCTAACCCATGATTTTAGACCTTGTTTAGTGCCACAAACATGATTTTAGACCTTGTTTATTGCAGCAAACATCATTTTAGACCTTGTTTAGTGCCACAAACATGATTTTAGATCTTGTTCAGTGCCGCAAACATGATTTTAGACCTTATTTATTGCAGCAAACATCATTTTAGACCTTGTTTAGTGCCGCAAACATGATTTTAGACCTTGTTTATTGCAGCAAATATCATTTTAGACCTTGTTTAGTGCCGCAAACATGATTTTAGACCTTGTTTATTGCAGCAAACATGATTTTAGACCTTGTTTATTGCAGGAAACATGCTTTTAGACCTTGTTTATTGCAGGAAACATGATTTTAGACCTTGTTTAGTGCCACAAACATGATTTTAGATCTTGTTCAGTGCCGCAAACATGATTTTAGACCTTGTTTAGTGCCACAAACATGATTTTAGAACTTGTTTATTGCAGCAAACATGATTTTAGACCTTGTTTAGTGCCGCAAACTTCATTTTAGACCTTGTTTAGTGCCGCAAACATGATTTTAGACCTTGTTTATTGCAGCAAACATCATTTTAGACCTTGTTTAGTGCCGCAAACATGATTTTAGACCTTGTTTAGTGCCGCAAACATGATTTTAGACCTTGTTTATTGCAGCAAACATCATTTTAGACCTTGTTTAGTGCCGCAAACATGATTTTAGACCTTATTTAGTGCCACAAACATGATTTTAGACCTTGTTTAGTGCCGCAAACATGATTTTAGACCTTGTTTATTGCAGCAAACATGATTTTAGACCTTGTTTAGTGCCGCAAACATTATTTTAGACCTTGTTTATTGCAGCAAACATAATTTTAGACCTTGTTTAGTGCCGCAAACATGATTGTAGATCATCTTTATTGCAGCAAACATAATTTTAGACCTTGTTTATTGCAGCAAACATGATTTTAGACCTTGTTTATGGCAGCAAACATGATTTTAGACCTTGTTTATTGCAGCAAACATCATTTTAGACCTTGTTTATGGCAGCAAACATGATTTTAGACCTTGTTTATTGCAGCAAACATGATTTTAGACATTGTTTAGTGCCGCAAACATGATTTTAGACCTTGTTTAGCGCCACAAACATGATTTTAGACAATGTTTATTGCAGCAAACATAATTTTAGACCTTGTTTATTGCAGCAAACCTTATTTTAGACCTTGTTTATGGCAGCAAACATCATTTTAGACCTTGTTTATTGCAGCAAACATCATTTTAGACCTTGTTTATGGCAGCAAACATCATTTTAGACCTTGTTTAGTGCCACAAACATGATTTTAGATCTTGTTCAGTGCCGCAAACATGATTTTAGACCTTGTTTAGTGCCACAAACATGATTTTAGAACTTGTTTATTGCAGCAAACATGATTTTAGACCTTGTTTATTGCAGCAAACCTGGTTTTAGACCTTGTTTAGTGCCACAAACATGATTTTAGACCTTGTTTAGTGCCGCAAACATGATTTTAGACCTTGTTTATGGCAGCAAACATGATTTTAGACCTTGTTTAGTGCCGCAAACATGATTTTAGACCTTGTTTATTGCAGCAAACATCATTTTAGACCTTGTTTAGTGCCGCAAACATTATTTTAGACCTTGTTTATTGCAGCAAACATAATTTTAGACCTTGTTTAGTGCCGCAAACATGATTGTAGATCTTGTTTATTGCAGCAAACATGATTTTAGACCTTGTTTATTGCAGGAAACATGCTTTTAGACCTTGTTTATTGCAGCAAACATGATTTTAGACCTTGTTTATGGCAGCAAACATGATTTTAGACCTTGTTTATTGCAGCAAACATCATTTTAGACCTTGTTTATTGCAGCAAACATCATTTTAGACCTTGTTTAGTGCCGCAAACATTATTTTAGACCTTGTTTATTGCAGCAAACATAATTTTAGACCTTGTTTAGTGCCGCAAACATGATTTTAGACCTTGTTTAGTGCCACAAACATAATTTTAGACCTTGTTTAGTGCCGCAAACATGATTTTAGACCTTGTTTAGTGCCGCAAACATGATTTTAGACCTTGTTTATTGCAGCAAACATGATTTTAGACCTTGTTTAGTGCCGCAAACATGATTTTAGACCTTGTTTATTGCAGCAAACATGATTTTAGACCTTGTTTAGTGCCGCAAACATTATTTTAGACCTTGTTTATTGCAGCAAACATAATTTTAGACCTTGTTTAGTGCCGCAAACATGATTGTAGATCATCTTTATTGCAGCAAACATGATTTTAGACCTTGTTTATTGCAGGAAACATGCTTTTAGACCTTGTTTATTGCAGCAAACATGGTTTTAGACCTTGTTTATGGCAGCAAACATGATTTTAGACCTTGTTTATTGCAGCAAACATCATTTTAGACCTTGTTTATGGCAGCAAACATGATTTTAGACCTTGTTTATTGCAGCAAACATGATTTTAGACATTGTTTAGTGCCGCAAACATGATTTTAGACCTTGTTTATTGCAGCAAACATCATTTTAGACCTTGTTTATGGCAGCAAACATGATTTTAGACCTTGTTTATTACAGCAAACATGATTTTAGACATTGTTTAGTGCCGCAAACATGATTTTAGACCTTGTTTAGCGCCACAAACATGATTTTAGACCATGTTTATTGCAGCAAACATAATTTTAGACCTTGTTTATTGCAGCAAACCTGATTTTAGACCTTGTTTATGGCAGCAAACATCATTTTAGACCTTGTTTATTGCAGCAAACATCATTTTAGACCTTGTTTATGGCAGCAAACATCATTTTAGACCTTGTTTAGTGCCACAAACATGATTTTAGATCTTGTTCAGTGCCGCAAACATGATTTTAGAACTTGTTTATTGCAGCAAACATGATTTTAGACCTTGTTTATTGCAGCAAACCTGGTTTTAGACCTTGTTTAGTGCCACAAACATGATTTTAGACCTTGTTTATGGCAGCAAACATGATTTTAGACCTTGTTTAGTGCCGCAAACATGATTTTAGACCTTGTTTATTGCAGCAAACATCATTTTAGACCTTGTTTATTGCAGCAAACATGATTTTAGACCTTGTTTATTGCAGGAAACATGCTTTTAGACCTTGTTTATTGCAGCAAACATGATTTTAGACCTTGTTTATGGCAGCAAACATGATTTTAGACCTTGTTTATTGCAGCAAACATCATTTTAGACCTTGTTTATGGCAGCAAACATGATTTTAGACCTTGTTTATTGCAGCAAACATGATTTTAGACATTGTTTAGTGCCGCAAACATGATTTTAGACCTTGTTTATGGCAGCAAACATCATTTTAGACCTTGTTTATGGCAGCAAACATGATTTTAGACCTTGTTTAGTGCCACAAACATGATTTTAGATCTTGTTCAGTGCCGCAAACATGATTTTAGACCTTGTTTAGAGCCACAAACATGATTTTAGACCTTGTTTAGTGCCGCAAACATGATTTTAGACCTTGTTTATTGCAGCAAACATCATTTTAGACCTTGTTTATGGCAGCAAACATGATTTTAGACCTTGTTTATTGCAGGAAACATGCTTTTAGACCTTGTTTATTGCAGGAAACATGATTTTAGACCTTGTTTATTGCAGCAAACATGATTTTAGACCTTGTTTATGGCAGCAAACATCATTTTAGACCTTGTTTAGTGCCACAAACATGATTTTAGATCTTGTTCAGTGCCGCAAACATGATTTTAGACCTTGTTTAGTGCCACAAACATGATTTTAGACCTTGTTTATTGCAGCAAACATGATTTTAGACCTTGTTTATTGCAGCAAACATGATTTTAGACCTTGTTTATTGCAGCAAACATCATTTTAGACCTTGTTTAGTGCCACAAACATGATTTTAGATCTTGTTCAGTGCCGCAAACATGATTTTAGACCTTATTTATTGCAGCAAACATCATTTTAGACCTTGTTTAGTGCCGCAAACATGATTTTAGACCTTGTTTATTGCAGCAAATATCATTTTAGACCTTGTTTAGTGCCGCAAACATGATTTTAGACCTTGTTTATTGCAGCAAACATGATTTTAGACCTTGTTTATTGCAGGAAACATGCTTTTAGACCTTGTTTATTGCAGGAAACATGATTTTAGACCTTGTTTAGTGCCACAAACATGATTTTAGATCTTGTTCAGTGCCGCAAACATGATTTTAGACCTTGTTTAGTGCCACAAACATGATTTTAGAACTTGTTTATTGCAGCAAACATGATTTTAGACCTTGTTTAGTGCCGCAAACTTCATTTTAGACCTTGTTTAGTGCCGCAAACATGATTTTAGACCTTGTTTATTGCAGCAAACATCATTTTAGACCTTGTTTAGTGCCGCAAACATGATTTTAGACCTTGTTTAGTGCCGCAAACATGATTTTAGACCTTGTTTATTGCAGCAAACATCATTTTAGACCTTGTTTAGTGCCGCAAACATGATTTTAGACCTTATTTAGTGCCACAAACATGATTTTAGACCTTGTTTAGTACCGCAAACATGATTTTAGACCTTGTTTATTGCAGCAAACATGATTTTAGACCTTGTTTAGTGCCGCAAACATTATTTTAGACCTTGTTTATTGCAGCAAACATAATTTTAGACCTTGTTTAGTGCCGCAAACATGATTGTAGATCATCTTTATTGCAGCAAACATAATTTTAGACCTTGTTTATTGCAGCAAACATGCTTTTAGACCTTGTTTATTGCAGCAAACATGATTTTAGACCTTGTTTATGGCAGCAAACATGATTTTAGACCTTGTTTATTGCAGCAAACATCATTTTAGACCTTGTTTATGGCAGCAAACATGATTTTAGACCTTGTTTATTGCAGCAAACATGATTTTAGACATTGTTTAGTGCCGCAAACATGATTTTAGACCTTGTTTAGCGCCACAAACATGATTTTAGACAATGTTTATTGCAGCAAACATAATTTTAGACCTTGTTTATTGCAGCAAACCTTATTTTAGACCTTGTTTATGGCAGCAAACATCATTTTAGACCTTGTTTATTGCAGCAAACATGATTTTAGACCTTGTTTAGTGCCGCAAACATTATTTTAGACCTTGTTTATTGCAGCAAACATAATTTTAGACCTTGTTTAGTGCCGCAAACATGATTGTAGATCATCTTTATTGCAGCAAACATGATTTTAGACCTTGTTTATTGCAGGAAACATGCTTTTAGACCTTGTTTATTGCAGCAAACATGGTTTTAGACCTTGTTTATGGCAGCAAACATGATTTTAGACCTTGTTTATTGCAGCAAACATCATTTTAGACCTTGTTTATGGCAGCAAACATGATTTTAGACCTTGTTTATTGCAGCAAACATGATTTTAGACATTGTTTAGTGCCGCAAACATGATTTTAGACCTTGTTTATTGCAGCAAACATGATTTTAGACCTTGTTTATTACAGCAAACATGATTTTAGACATTGTTTAGTGCCGCAAACATGATTTTAGACCTTGTTTAGCGCCACAAACATGATTTTAGACCATGTTTATTGCAGCAAACATAATTTTAGACCTTGTTTATTGCAGCAAACCTGATTTTAGACCTTGTTTATGGCAGCAAACATCATTTTAGACCTTGTTTATTGCAGCAAACATCTTTTTAGACCTTGTTTATGGCAGCAAACATCGTTTTAGACCTTGTTTAGTGCCACAAACATGATTTTAGATCTTGTTCAGTGCCGCAAACATGATTTTAGACCTTGTTTAGTGCCACAAACATGATTTTAGAACTTGTTTATTGCAGCAAACATGATTTTAGACCTTATTTATTGCAGCAAACCTGGTTTTAGACCTTGTTTAGTGCCACAAACATGATTTTAGACCTTGTTTATGGCAGCAAACATGATTTTAGACCTTGTTTAGTGCCGCAAACATGATTTTAGACCTTGTTTATTGCAGCAAACATCATTTTAGACCTTGTTTATTGCAGCAAACATGATTTTAGACCTTGTTTATTGCAGCAAACATGATTTTAGACCTTGTTTATTACAGCAAACATGATTTTAGACATTGTTTAGTGCCGCAAACATGATTTTAGACCTTGTTTAGCGCCACAAACATGATTTTAGACCATGTTTATTGCAGCAAACATAATTTTAGACCTTGTTTATTGCAGCAAACCTGATTTTAGACCTTGTTTATGGCAGCAAACATCATTTTAGACCTTGTTTATTGCAGCAAACATCTTTTTAGACCTTGTTTATGGCAGCAAACATCGTTTTAGACCTTGTTTAGTGCCACAAACATGATTTTAGATCTTGTTCAGTGCCGCAAACATGATTTTAGACCTTGTTTAGTGCCACAAACATGATTTTAGAACTTGTTTATTGCAGCAAACATGATTTTAGACCTTATTTATTGCAGCAAACCTGGTTTTAGACCTTGTTTAGTGCCACAAACATGATTTTAGACCTTGTTTATGGCAGCAAACATGATTTTAGACCTTGTTTAGTGCCGCAAACATGATTTTAGACCTTGTTTATTGCAGCAAACATCATTTTAGACCTTGTTTATTGCAGCAAACATGATTTTAGACCTTGTTTATTGCAGGAAACATGCTTTTAGACCTTGTTTATTGCAGCAAACATGATTTTAGACCTTGTTTATGGCAGCAAACATGATTTTAGACCTTGTTTATTGCAGCAAACATCATTTTAGACCTTGTTTATGGCAGCAAACATGATTTTAGACCTTGTTTATTGCAGCAAACATGATTTTAGACATTGTTTAGTGCCGCAAACATGATTTTAGACCTTGTTTATGGCAGCAAACATCATTTTAGACCTTGTTTATGGCAGCAAACATGATTTTAGACCTTGTTTAGTGCCACAAACATGATTTTAGATCTTGTTCAGTGCCGCAAACATGATTTTAGACCTTGTTTAGTGCCACAAACATGATTTTAGACCTTGTTTAGTGCCGCAAACATGATTTTAGACCTTGTTTATTGCAGCAAACATGATTTTAGACCTTGTTTATTGCAGCAAACATCATTTTAGACCTTGTTTAGTGCCGCAAACATGATTTTAGACCTTGTTTATTGCAGGAAACATGCTTTTAGACCTTGTTTATTGCAGGAAACATGATTTTAGACCTTGTTTATTGCAGCAAACATCATTTTAGACCTTGTTTATGGCAGCAAACATCATTTTAGACCTTGTTTAGTGCCACAAACATGATTTTAGACCTTGTTTAGTGCCACAAACATGATTTTAGACCTTGTTTAGTGCCGCAAACATGATTTTAGACCTTGTTTATTGCAGCAAACATGATTTTAGACCTTGTTTAGTGCCGCAAACATGATTTTAGACCTTGTTTATTGCAGCAAACATGATTTTAGACCTTGTTTAGTGCCGCAAACATTATTTTAGACCTTGTTTATTGCAGCAAACATAATTTTAGACCTTGTTTAGTGCCGCAAACATGATTGTAGATC
This sequence comes from Oncorhynchus mykiss, assembly GCF_013265735.2. Taxonomy (NCBI): domain Eukaryota; kingdom Metazoa; phylum Chordata; class Actinopteri; order Salmoniformes; family Salmonidae; genus Oncorhynchus; species Oncorhynchus mykiss. The sequence goes on from NW_023493827.1 coordinate 34,550, forward strand.
ATCTTTATTGCAGCAAACATGATTTTAGACCTTGTTTATTGCAGGAAACATGCTTTTAGACCTTGTTTATTGCAGCAAACATGGTTTTAGACCTTGTTTATGGCAGCAAACATGATTTTAGACCTTGTTTATTGCAGCAAACATCATTTTAGATCTTGTTTATGGCAGCAAACATGATTTTAGACCTTGTTTATTGCAGCAAACATGATTTTAGACATTGTTTAGTGCCGCAAACATGATTTTAGACCTTGTTTATTGCAGCAAACATGATTTTAGACCTTGTTTATTACAGCAAACATGATTTTAGACATTGTTTAGTGCCGCAAACATGATTTTAGACCTTGTTTAGCGCCACAAACATGATTTTAGACCATGTTTATTGCAGCAAACATAATTTTAGACCTTGTTTATTGCAGCAAACCTGATTTTAGACCTTGTTTATGGCAGCAAACATCATTTTAGACCTTGTTTATTGCAGCAAACATCATTTTAGACCTTGTTTATGGCAGCAAACATCATTTTAGACCTTGTTTAGTGCCACAAACATGATTTTAGATCTTGTTCAGTGCCGCAAACATGATTTTAGACCTTGTTTAGTGCCACAAACATGATTTTAGAACTTGTTTATTGCAGCAAACATGATTTTAGACCTTATTTATTGCAGCAAACCTGGTTTTAGACCTTGTTTAGTGCCACAAACATGATTTTAGACCTTGTTTATGGCAGCAAACATGATTTTAGACCTTGTTTAGTGCCGCAAACATGATTTTAGACCTTGTTTATTGCAGCAAACATCATTTTAGACCTTGTTTATTGCAGCAAACATGATTTTAGACCTTGTTTATTGCAGGAAACATGCTTTTAGACCTTGTTTATTGCAGCAAACATGATTTTAGACCTTGTTTATGGCAGCAAACATGATTTTAGACCTTGTTTATTGCAGCAAACATCATTTTAGACCTTGTTTATGGCAGCAAACATGATTTTAGACCTTGTTTATTGCAGCAAACATGATTTTAGACATTGTTTAGTGCCGCAAACATGATTTTAGACCTTGTTTATGGCAGCAAACATCATTTTAGACCTTGTTTATGGCAGCAAACATGATTTTAGACCTTGTTTAGTGCCACAAACATGATTTTAGATCTTGTTCAGTGCCGCAAACATGATTTTAGACCTTGTTTAGTGCCACAAACATGATTTTAGACCTTGTTTAGTGCCGCAAACATGATTTTAGACCTTGTTTATTGCAGCAAACATGATTTTAGACCTTGTTTATTGCAGCAAACATCATTTTAGACCTTGTTTAGTGCCGCAAACATGATTTTAGACCTTGTTTATTGCAGGAAACACGCTTTTAGACCTTGTTTATTGCAGGAAACATGATTTTAGACCTTGTTTATTGCAGCAAACATCATTTTAGACCTTGTTTATGGCAGCAAACATCATTTTAGACCTTGTTTAGTGCCACAAACATGATTTTAGACCTTGTTTAGTGCCACAAACATGATTTTAGACCTTGTTTATTGCAGCAAACATGATTTTAGACCTTGTTTATGGCAGCAAACATCATTTTAGACCTTGTTTAGTGCCACAAACATGATTTTAGATCTTGTTCAGTGCCGCAAACATGATTTTAGACCTTGTTTAGTGCCACAAACATGATTTTAGAACTTGTTTATTGCAGCAAACATGATTTTAGACCTTGTTTAGTTTCGCAAACTTCATTTTAGACCTTGTTTAGTGCCGCAAACATAATTTTAGACCTTGTTTAGTGCCGCAAACATGATTTTAGACCTTGTTTAGTGCCACAAACATGATTTTAGACCTTGTTTAGTGCCGCAAACATGATTTTAGACCTTGTTTATTGCAGCAAACATCATTTTAGACCTTGTTTAGTGCCACAAACATGATTTTAGACCTTGTTTAGTGCCGCAGACATGATTGTAGATCTTGTTTATTGCAGCAAACATGATTTTAGACCTTGTTTATTGCAGGAAACATGCTTTTAGACCTTGTTTATTGCAGCAAACATGATTTTAGACCTTGTTTATGGCAGCAAACATGATTTTAGACCTTGTTTATTGCAGCAAACATCATTTTAGACCTTGTTTGTGGCAGCAAACATGATTTTAGACCTTGTTTATTGCAGCAAACATGATTTTAGACATTGTTTAGTGCCGCAAACATGATTTTAGACATTGTTTATGGCAGCAAACATCATTTTAGACCTTGTTTATGGCAGCAAACATGATTTTAGACCTTGTTTAGTGCCACAAACATGATTTTAGATCTTGTTCAGTGCCGCAAACATGATTTTAGACCTTGTTTAGTGCCACAAACATGATTTTAGACCTTGTTTAGTGCCGCAAACATGATTTTAGACCTTGTTTATTGCAGCAAACATGATTTTAGACCTTGTTTATTGCAGCAAACATCATTTTAGACCTTGTTTAGTGCCGCAAACATGATTTTAGACCTTGTTTATTGCAGGAAACATGCTTTTAGACCTTGTTTATTGCAGGAAACATGATTTTAGACCTTGTTTATTGCAGCAAACATCATTTTAGACCTTGTTTATGGCAGCAAACATCATTTTAGACCTTGTTTAGTGCCACAAACATGATTTTAGACCTTGTTTAGTGCCACAAACATGATTTTAGACCTTGTTTATTGCAGCAAACATGATTTTAGACCTTGTTTATGGCAGCAAACATCATTTTAGACCTTGTTTAGTGCCACAAACATGATTTTAGATCTTGTTCAGTGCCGCAAACATGATTTTAGACCTTGTTTAGTGCCACAAACATGATTTTAGAACTTGTTTATTGCAGCAAACATGATTTTAGACCTTGTTTAGTTTCGCAAACTTCATTTTAGACCTTGTTTAGTGCCGCAAACATAATTTTAGACCTTGTTTAGTGCCGCAAACATGATTTTAGACCTTGTTTAGTGCCACAAACATGATTTTAGACCTTGTTTAGTGCCGCAAACATGATTTTAGACCTTGTTTATTGCAGCAAACATCATTTTAGACCTTGTTTAGTGCCACAAACATGATTTTAGACCTTGTTTAGTGCCGCAGACATGATTGTAGATCTTGTTTATTGCAGCAAACATGATTTTAGACCTTGTTTATTGCAGGAAACATGCTTTTAGACCTTGTTTATTGCAGCAAACATGATTTTAGACCTTGTTTATGGCAGCAAACATGATTTTAGACCTTGTTTATTGCAGCAAACATCATTTTAGACCTTGTTTGTGGCAGCAAACATGATTTTAGACCTTGTTTATTGCAGCAAACATGATTTTAGACATTGTTTAGTGCCGCAAACATGATTTTAGACATTGTTTATGGCAGCAAACATCATTTTAGACCTTGTTTATGGCAGCAAACATGATTTTAGACCTTGTTTAGTGCCACAAACATGATTTTAGATCTTGTTCAGTGCCGCAAACATGATTTTAGACCTTGTTTAGTGCCACAAACATGATTTTAGACCTTGTTTAGTGCCGCAAACATGATTTTAGACCTTGTTTATTGCAGCAAACATGATTTTAGACCTTGTTTATTGCAGCAAACATCATTTTAGACCTTGTTTAGTGCCGCAAACATGATTTTAGACCTTGTTTATTGCAGGAAACATGCTTTTAGACCTTGTTTATTGCAGGAAACATGATTTTAGACCTTGTTTATTGCAGCAAACATCATTTTAGACCTTGTTTATGGCAGCAAACATCATTTTAGACCTTGTTTAGTGCCACAAACATGATTTTAGACCTTGTTTAGTGCCACAAACATGATTTTAGACCTTGTTTATTGCAGCAAACATGATTTTAGACCTTGTTTATGGCAGCAAACATCATTTTAGACCTTGTTTAGTGCCACAAACATGATTTTAGATCTTGTTCAGTGCCGCAAACATGATTTTAGACCTTGTTTAGTGCCACAAACATGATTTTAGAACTTGTTTATTGCAGCAAACATGATTTTAGACCTTGTTTAGTTTCGCAAACTTCATTTTAGACCTTGTTTAGTGCCGCAAACATAATTTTAGACCTTGTTTAGTGCCGCAAACATGATTTTAGACCTTGTTTAGTGCCACAAACATGATTTTAGACCTTGTTTAGTGCCGCAAACATGATTTTAGACCTTGTTTATTGCAGCAAACATCATTTTAGACCTTGTTTAGTGCCGCAAACATGATTTTAGACCTTATTTAGTGCCACAAACATGATTTTAGACCTTGTTTAGTGCCGCAGACATGATTGTAGATCTTGTTTATTGCAGCAAACATGATTTTAGACCTTGTTTATTGCAGGAAACATGCTTTTAGACCTTGTTTATTGCAGCAAACATGATTTTAGACCTTGTTTATGGCAGCAAACATGATTTTAGACCTTGTTTATTGCAGCAAACATCATTTTAGACCTTGTTTATTGCAGCAAACATCATTTTAGACCTTGTTTAGTGCCGCAAACATTATTTTAGACCTTGTTTATTGCAGCAAACATAATTTTAGACCTTGTTTAGTGCCGCAAACATGATTTTAGACCTTGTTTAGTGCCACAAACATAATTTTAGACCTTGTTTAGTGCCGCAAACATGATTTTAGACCTTATTTAGTGCCACAAACATGATTTTAGACCTTGTTTAGTGCCGCAAACATGATTTTAGACCTTGTTTATTGCAGCAAACATGATTTTAGACCTTGTTTAGTGCCGCAAACATGATTTTAGACCTTGTTTATTGCAGCAAACATGATTTTAGACCTTGTTTAGTGCCGCAAACATTATTTTAGACCTTGTTTATTGCAGCAAACATAATTTTAGACCTTGTTTAGTGCCGCAAACATGATTGTAGATCATCTTTATTGCAGCAAACATGATTTTAGACCTTGTTTATTGCAGGAAACATGCTTTTAGACCTTGTTTATTGCAGCAAACATGATTTTAGACCTTGTTTATGGCAGCAAACATGATTTTAGACCTTGTTTATTGCAGCAAACATCATTTTAGACCTTGTTTATGGCAGCAAACATGATTTTAGACCTTGTTTATTGCAGCAAACATGATTTTAGACATTGTTTAGTGCCGCAAACATGATTTTAGACCTTGTTTATTGCAGCAAACATCATTTTAGACCTTGTTTATGGCAGCAAACATGATTTTAGACCTTGTTTATTACAGCAAACATGATTTTAGACATTGTTTAGTGCCGCAAACATCATTTTAGACCTTGTTTAGTGCCGCAAACATTATTTTAGACCTTGTTTATTGCAGCAAACATAATTTTAGACCTTGTTTAGTGCCGCAAACATGATTTTAGACCTTGTTTAGTGCCACAAACATAATTTTAGACCTTGTTTAGTGCCGCAAACATGATTTTAGACCTTATTTAGTGCCACAAACATGATTTTAGACCTTGTTTAGTGCCGCAAACATGATTTTAGACCTTGTTTATTGCAGCAAACATGATTTTAGACCTTGTTTAGTGCCGCAAACATGATTTTAGACCTTGTTTATTGCAGCAAACATGATTTTAGACCTTGTTTAGTGCCGCAAACATTATTTTAGACCTTGTTTATTGCAGCAAACATAATTTTAGACCTTGTTTAGTGCCGCAAACATGATTGTAGATCATCTTTATTGCAGCAAACATGATTTTAGACCTTGTTTATTGCAGGAAACATGCTTTTAGACCTTGTTTATTGCAGCAAACATGATTTTAGACCTTGTTTATGGCAGCAAACATGATTTTAGACCTTGTTTATTGCAGCAAACATCATTTTAGACCTTGTTTATGGCAGCAAACATGATTTTAGACCTTGTTTATTGCAGCAAACATGATTTTAGACATTGTTTAGTGCCGCAAACATGATTTTAGACCTTGTTTATTGCAGCAAACATCATTTTAGACCTTGTTTATGGCAGCAAACATGATTTTAGACCTTGTTTATTACAGCAAACATGATTTTAGACATTGTTTAGTGCCGCAAACATGATTTTAGACCTTGTTTAGCGCCACAAACATGATTTTAGACCATGTTTACTGCAGCAAACATAATTTTAGACCTTGTTTATTGCAGCAAACCTGATTTTAGACCTTGTTTATGGCAGCAAACATCATTTTAGACCTTGTTTATTGCAGCAAACATCATTTTAGACCTTGTTTATGGCAGCAAACATCATTTTAGACCTTGTTTAGTGCCACAAACATGATTTTAGATCTTGTTCAGTGCCGCAAACATGATTTTAGACCTTGTTTAGTGCCACAAACATGATTTTAGAACTTGTTTATTGCAGCAAACATGATTTTAGACCTTGTTTATTGCAGCAAACCTGGTTTTAGACCTTGTTTAGTGCCACAAACATGATTTTAGACCTTGTTTATGGCAGCAAACATGATTTTAGACCATGTTTAGTGCCGCAAACATGATTTTAGACCTTGTTTATTGCAGCAAACATCATTTTAGACCTTGTTTAGTGCCGCAAACATTATTTTAGACCTTGTTTATTGCAGCAAACATCATTTTAGACCTTGTTTAGTGCCGCAAACATGATTGTAGATCTTGTTTATTGCAGCAAACATGATTTTAGACCTTGTTTATTGCAGGAAACATGCTTTTAGACCTTGTTTATTGCAGCAAACATGATTTTAGACCTTGTTTATTGCAGGAAACATGCTTTTAGACCTTGTTTATTGCAGCAAACATGATTTTAGACCTTGTTTATTGCAGCAAACATCATTTTAGACCTTGTTTATGGCAGCAAACATGATTTTAGACCTTGTTTATTGCAGCAAACATGATTTTAGACATTGTTTAGTGCCGCAAACATGATTTTAGACCTTGTTTATGGCAGCAAACATCATTTTAGACCTTGTTTATGGCAGCAAACATGATTTTAGACCTTGTTTAGTGCCACAAACATGATTTTAGATCTTGTTCAGTGCCGCAAACATGATTTTAGACCTTGTTTAGTGCCACAAACATGATTTTAGACCTTGTTTAGTGCCGCAAACATGATTTTAAACCTTGTTTATTGCAGCAAACATGATTTTAGACCTTGTTTATTGCAGCAAACATCATTTTAGACCTTGTTTAGTGCCTTAAACATGATTTTAGACCTTATTTATTGCAGCAAACATCATTTTAGACCTTGTTTAGTGCCGCAAACATGATTTTAGACCTTGTTTATTGCAGCAAACATGATTTTAGACCTTGTTTATTGCAGGAAACATGCTTTTAGACCTTGTTTATTGCAGGAAACATGATGTTAGACCTTGTTTATTGCAGCAAACATCATTTTAGACCTTGTTTAGTGCCACAAACATGATTTTAGACCTTGTTTAGTGCCACAAACATGATTTTAGACCTTGTTTATTGCAGCAAACATGATTTTAGACCTTGTTTATGGCAGCAAACATCATTTTAGACCTTGTTTAGTGCCACAAACATGATTTTAGATCTTGTTCAGTGCCGCAAACATGATTTTAGACCTTGTTTAGTGCCGCAAACATAATTTTAGACCTTGTTTAGTGCCGCAAACATGATTTTAGACCTTGTTTAGTGCCACAAATATGATTTTAGACCTTGTTTAGTGCCGCAAACATGATTTTAGACCTTGTTTATTGCACCAAACATCATTTTAGACCTTGTTTAGTGCCGCAAACATGATTTTAGACCTTATTTAGTGCCACAAACATGATTTTAGACCTTGTTTAGTGCCACAAACATGATTTTAGAACTTGTTTATTGCAGCAAACATGATTTTAGACCTTGTTTATTGCAGCAAACCTGGTTTTAGATCTTGTTTATTGCAGCAAACATGATTTTAGACCTTGTTTAGTGACGCAAACATTATTTTAGACCTTGTTTATTGCAGCAAACATAATTTTAGACCTTGTTTAGTGCCGCAAACATGATTGTAGAACTTGTTTATTGCAGCAAACATGATTTTAGACCTTGTTTATTGCAGCAAACCTGGTTTTAGACCTTGTTTAGTGCCACAAACATGATTTTAGACCTTGTTTATGGCAGCAAACATGATTTTAGACCTTGTTTAGTGCCGCAAACATGATTTTAGACCTTGTTTATTGCAGCAAACATCATTTTAGACCTTGTTTAGTGCCGCAAACATTATTTTAGACCTTGTTTATTGCAGCAAACATAATTTTAGACCTTGTTTAGTGCCGCAAACATGCTTTTAGACCTTGTTTATTGCAGGAAACATGATTTTAGACCTTGTTTATTGCAGCAAACATCATTTTAGACCTTGTTTAGTGCCACAAACATGATTTTAGACCTTGTTTAGTGCCACAAACATGATTTTAGACCTTGTTTATTGCAGCAAACATGATTTTAGACCTTGTTTATGGCAGCAAACATCATTTTAGACCTTGTTTAGTGCCACAAACATGATTTTAGATCTTGTTCAGTGCCGCAAACATGATTTTAGACCTTGTTTAGTGCCACAAACATGATTTTAGAACTTGTTTATTGCAGCAAACATGATTTTAGACCTTGTTTAGTGCCGCAAACTTCATTTTAGACCTTGTTTAGTGCCGCAAACATAATTTTAGACCTTGTTTAGTGCCGCAAACATGATTTTAGACCTTGTTTAGTGCCACAAACATGATTTTAGACCTTGTTTAGTGCCGCAAACATGATTTTAGACCTTGTTTATTGCAGCAAACATCATTTTAGACCTTGTTTAGTGCCGCAAACATGATTTTAGACCTTATTTAGTGCCACAAACATGATTTTAGACCTTGTTTAGTGCCACAAACATGATTTTAGAACTTGTTTATTGCAGCAAACATGATTTTAGACCTTGTTTATTGCAGCAAACCTGGTTTTAGATCTTGTTTATTGCAGCAAACATGATTTTAGACCTTGTTTAGTGACGCAAACATTATTTTAGACCTTGTTTATTGCAGCAAACATAATTTTAGACCTTGTTTAGTGCCGCAAACATGATTGTAGAACTTGTTTATTGCAGCAAACATGATTTTAGACCTTGTTTATTGCAGCAAACCTGGTTTTAGACCTTGTTTAGTGCCACAAACATGATTTTAGACCTTGTTTATGGCAGCAAACATGATTTTAGACCTTGTTTAGTGACGCAAACATGATTTTAGACCTTGTTTATTGCAGCAAACATCATTTTAGACCTTGTTTAGTGCCGCAAACATTATTTTAGACCTTGTTTATTGCAGCAAAAATAATTTTAGACCTTGTTTAGTGCCGCAAACATGATTGTAGATCTTGTTTATTGCAGCAAACATGATTTTAGACCTTGTTTATTGCAGGAAACATGCTTTTAGACCTTGTTTATTGCAGCAAACATGATTTTAGACCTTGTTTATTGCAGCAAACATCATTTTAGACCTTGTTTATGGCAGCAAACATGATTTTAGACCTTGTTTATTGCAGCAAACATGATTTTAGACATTGTTTAGTGCCGCAAACATGATTTTAGACCTTGTTTATGGCAGCAAACATGATTTTAGACCTTGTTTAGTGCCACAAACATGATTTTAGATCTTGTTCAGTGCCGCAAACATGATTTTAGACCTTGTTTAGTGCCACAAACATGATTTTAGACCTTGTTTAGTGCCGCAAACATGATTTTAGACCTTGTTTATTGCAGCAAAAATGATTTTAGACCTTGTTTATTGCAGCAAACATCATTTTAGACCTTGTTTAGTGCCTTAAACATGATTTTAGACCTTATTTATTGCAGCAAACATGATTTTAGACCTTGTTTATTGCAGGAAACATGCTTTTAGACCTTGTTTATTGCAGGAAACATGATTTTAGACCTTGTTTATTGCAGCAAACATCATTTTAGACCTTGTTTACGGCAGCAAACATCATTTTAGACCTTGTTTAGTGCCACAAACATGATTTTAGACCTTGTTTAGTGCCACAAACATGATTTTAGACCTTGTTTATTGCAGCAAACATGATTTTAGACCTTGTTTATGGCAGCAAACATCATTTTAGACCTTGTTTAGTGCCACAAACATGATTTTAGATCTTGTTCAGTGCCGCAAACATGATTTTAGACCTTGTTTAGTGCCACAAACATGATTTTAGAACTTGTTTATTGCAGCAAACATGATTTTAGACCTTGTTTAGTGCCGCAAACTTCATTTTAGACCTTGTTTAGTGCCGCAAACATAATTTTAGACCTTGTTTAGTGCCGCAAACATGATTTTAGACCTTGTTTAGTGCCACAAACATGATTTTAGACCTTGTTTAGTGCCGCAAACATGATTTTAGACCTTGTTTATTGCAGCAAACATCATTTTAGACCTTGTTTAGTGCCGCAAACATGATTTTAGACCTTATTTAGTGCCACAAACATGATTTTAGACCTTGTTTAGTGCCACAAACATGATTTTAGAACTTGTTTATTGCAGCAAACATGATTTTAGACCTTGTTTATTGCAGCAAACCTGGTTTTAGATCTTGTTTATTGCAGCAAACATGATTTTAGACCTTGTTTAGTGACGCAAACATTATTTTAGACCTTGTTTATTGCAGCAAACATAATTTTAGACCTTGTTTAGTGCCGCAAACATGATTGTAGAACTTGTTTATTGCAGCAAACATGATTTTAGACCTTGTTTATTGCAGCAAACCTGGTTTTAGATCTTGTTTATTGCAGCAAACATCATTTTAGACCTTGTTTAGTGCCGCAAACATTATTTTAGACCTTGTTTATTGCAGCAAACATAATTTTAGACCTTGTTTAGTGCCGCAAACATGATTGTAGATCTTGTTTATTGCAGCAAACATGATTTTAGACCTTGTTTATTGCAGCAAACCTGATTTTAGATCTTGTTTATTGCAGCAAACATCATTTTAGACCTTGTTTAGTGCCGCAAACATTATTTTAGACCTTGTTTATTGCAGCAAACATAATTTTAGACCTTGTTTAGTGCCGCAAACATGATTGTAGATCTTGTTTATTGCAGCAAACATGATTTTAGACCTTGTTTATTGCAGGAAACATGCTTTTAGACCTTGTTTATTGCAGCAAACATGATTTTAGACCTTGTTTATGGCAGCAAACATGATTTTAGACCTTGTTTATTGCAGCAAACATCATTTTAGACCTTGTTTATGGCAGCAAACATCATTTTAGACCTTGTTTATGGCAGCAAACATGATTTTAGACCTTGTTTAGTGCCACAAACATGATTTTAGATCTTGTTCAGTGCCGCAAACATCATTTTAGACCTTGTTTAGTGCCACAAACATGATTATAGACCTTGTTTAGTGCCGCAAACATGATTTTAGACCTTGTTTATTGCAGCAAACATGATTTTAGACCTTGTTTATTGCAGCAAACATCATTTTAGACCTTGTTTAGTGCCGCAAACATGATTTTAGACCTTATTTATTGCAGCAAACATCATTTTAGACCTTGTTTAGTGCCGCAAACATGATTTTAGACCTTGTTTATTGCAGCAAACATGATTTTAGACCTTGTTTATTGCAGGCAAACATGATTTTAGACCTTGTTTATTGCAGCAAACATGATTTTAGACCTTGTTTATTGCAGCAAACATCATTTTAGACCTTGTTTATTGCAGCAAACATCATTTTAGACCTTGTTTAGTGCCGCAAACATGATTTTAGACCTTGTTTAGTGCAGCAAACATGATTTTAGACCTTGTTTAGTGCCGCAAACATGATTTTAGACCTTGTTTAGTGCCAGCAAACATGATTTTAGACCTTGTTTAGTGCCGCAAACATGATTTTAGACCTTGTTTATTGCAGCAAACATGATTTTAGACCTTGTTTAGTGCCGCAAACATGATTTTAGACCTTGTTTATTGCAGCAAACATGATTTTAGACCTTGTTTAGTGCCAGCAAACATTATTTTAGACCTTGTTTATTGCAGCAAACATGATTTTAGACCTTGTTTAGTGCCGCAAACATGATTTTAGACCTTGTTTATTGCAGCAAACATGATTTTAGACCTTGTTTAGTGCCGCAAACATGATTTTAGACCTTGTTTATTGCAGCAAACATGATTTTAGACCTTGTTTAGTGCCGCAAACATTATTTTAGACCTTGTTTATTGCAGCAAACATAATTTTAGACCTTGTTTAGTGCCGCAAACATGATTTTAGATCCTTGTTATTGCAGCAAACATGATTTTAGACCTTGTTTATTGCAGGCAAACATGCTTTTAGACCTTGTTTATTGCAGCAAACATGATTTTAGACCTTGTTTATGGCAGCAAACATGATTTTAGACCTTGTTTATTGCAGCAAACATCATTTTAGACCTTGTTTATTGCAGCAAACATGATTTTAGACCTTGTTTAGTGCCGCAAACATGATTTTAGACCTTGTTTATTGCAGCAAACATGAATTTTAGACCTTGTTTAGTGCCGCAAACATGATTTTAGACCTTGTTTATTGCAGCAAACATGATTTTAGACCTTGTTTATTGCAGCAAACATCATTTTAGACCTTGTTTATGGCAGCAAACATCATTTTAGACCTTGTTTAGTGCCGCAAACATGATTTTAGACCTTGTTTAGTGCCACAAACATAATTTTAGACCTTGTTTAGTGCCGCAAACATGATTTTAGACCTTATTTAGTGCCACAAACATGATTTTAGACCTTGTTTAGTGCCGCAAACATGATTTTAGACCTTGTTTATTGCAGCAAACATGATTTTAGACCTTGTTTAGTGCCGCAAACATGATTTTAGACCTTGTTTATTGCAGCAAACATGATTTTAGACCTTGTTTAGTGCCGCAAACATTATTTTAGACCTTGTTTATTGCAGCAAACATAATTTTAGACCTTGTTTAGTGCCGCAAACATGATTGTAGATCATCTTTATTGCAGCAAACATGATTTTAGACCTTGTTTATTGCAGGAAACATGCTTTTAGACCTTGTTTATTGCAGCAAACATGATTTTAGACCTTGTTTATGGCAGCAAACATGATTTTAGACCTTGTTTATTGCAGCAAACATCATTTTAGACCTTGTTTATTGCAGCAAACATGATTTTAGACCTTGTTTATTGCAGCAAACATCATTTTAGACCTTGTTTAGTGCCGCTAAACATGATTTTAGACCTTAGTTTATTGCAGCAAACATCATTTTAGACCTTGTTTAGTGCCGCAAACATGATTTTAGACCTTGTTTATTGCAGCAAACATGATTTTAGACCTTGTTTATTGCAGGAAACATGCTTTTAGACCTTGTTTATTGCAGCAAACATGATTTTAGACCTTGTTTATTGCAGCAAACATCATTTTAGACCTTGTTTATTGCAGCAAACATCATTTTAGACCTTGTTTAGTGCCACAAACATGATTTTAGACCTTGTTTAGTGCCAGCAAACATGATTTTAGACCTTGTTTATTGCAGCAAACATGATTTTAGACCTTGTTTATGGCAGCAAACATCATTTTAGACCTTGTTTAGTGCCACAAACATGATTTTAGATCTTGTTCAGTGCCGCAAACATGATTTTAGACCTTGTTTAGTGCCACAAACATGATTTTAGAACTTGTTTATTGCAGCAAACATGATTTTAGACCTTGTTTAGTGCCGCAAACTTCATTTTAGACCTTGTTTAGTGCCGCAAACATAATTTTAGACCTTGTTTAGTGCCGCAAACATGATTTTAGACCTTGTTTAGTGCCACAAACATGATTTTAGACCTTGTTTAGTGCCGCAAACATGATTTTAGACCTTGTTTATTGCAGCAAACATCATTTTAGACCTTGTTTAGTGCCGCAAACATGATTTTAGACCTTATTTAGTGCCACAAACATGATTTTAGACCTTGTTTAGTGCCACAAACATGATTTTAGAACTTGTTTATTGCAGCAAACATGATTTTAGACCTTGTTTATTGCAGCAAACCTGGTTTTAGATCTTGTTTATTGCAGCAAACATGATTTTAGACCTTGTTTAGTGCCGCAAACATGATTTTAGACCTTGTTTAGTGCCAGCAAACATGATTTTAGACCTTGTTTATGGCAGCAAACATGATTTTAGACCTTGTTTAGTGCCGCAAACATGATTTTAGACCTTGTTTATTGCAGCAAACATCATTTTAGACCTTGTTTAGTGCCGCAAACATTATTTTAGACCTTGTTTATTGCAGCAAACATAATTTTAGACCTTGTTTAGTGCCGCAAACATGATTGTAGATCTTGTTTATTGCAGCAAACATGATTTTAGACCTTGTTTATTGCAGGAAACATGCTTTTAGACCTTGTTTATTGCAGCAAACATGATTTTAGACCTTGTTTATGGCAGCAAACATGATTTTAGACCTTGTTTATTGCAGCAAACATCATTTTAGACCTTGTTTATGGCAGCAAACATGATTTTAGACCTTGTTTATTGCAGCAAACATGATTTTAGACATTGTTTAGTGCCGCAAACATGATTTTAGACCTTGTTTATGGCAGCAAACATGATTTTAGACCTTGTTTAGTGCCACAAACATGATTTTAGACCTTGTTTAGTGCCGCAAACATGATTTTAGACCTTGTTTAGTGCCAGCAAACATGATTTTAGACCTTGTTTAGTGCCGCAAACATGATTTTAGACCTTGTTTATTGCAGCAAACATGATTTTAGACCTTGTTTATTGCAGCAAACATCATTTTAGACCTTGTTTAGTGCCGCAAACATGATTTTAGACCTTAGTTTATTGCAGCAAACATGATTTTAGACCTTGTTTATTGCAGCAAACATGCTTTTAGACCTTGTTTATTGCAGCAAACATGATTTTAGACCTTGTTTATTGCAGCAAACATCATTTTAGACCTTGTTTATGGCAGCAAACATCATTTTAGACCTTGTTTATGGCAGCAAACATCATTTTAGACCTTGTTTAGTGCCAGCAAACATGATTTTAGACCTTGTTTAGTGCCAGCAAACATGATTTTAGACCTTGTTTATTGCAGCAAACATGATTTTAGACCTTGTTTATTGCAGCAAACATCATTTTAGACCTTGTTTAGTGCCACAAACATGATTTTAGACCTTGTTTAGTGCCACAAACATGATTTTAGACCTTGTTTATTGCAGCAAACATGATTTTAGACCTTGTTTATGCAGCAAACATGCATTTTAGACCTTGTTTAGTGCAGCAAACATGATTTTAGATCTTGTTTAGTGCCGCAAACATGATTTTAGACCTTGTTTAGTGCCAGCAAACATGATTTTAGACCTTGTTTATTGCAGCAAACATGATTTTAGACCTTGTTTAGTGCCGCAAACATTCATTTTAGACCTTGTTTAGTGCCGCAAACATAATTTTAGACCTTGTTTAGTGCAGCAAACATGATTTTAGACCTTGTTTAGTGCCACAAACATGATTTTAGACCTTGTTTAGTGCCGCAAACATGATTTTAGACCTTGTTTATTGCAGCAAACATCATTTTAGACCTTGTTTAGTGCCGCAAACATGATTTTAGACCTTATTTAGTGCCAGCAAACATGATTTTAGACCTTGTTTAGTGCCACAAACATGATTTTAGAACTTGTTTATTGCAGCAAACATGATTTTAGACCTTGTTTATTGCAGCAAACCTGGTTTTAGATCTTGTTTATTGCAGCAAACATGATTTTAGACCTTGTTTAGTGACGCAAACATTATTTTAGACCTTGTTTATTGCAGCAAACATAATTTTAGACCTTGTTTAGTGCCGCAAACATGATTGTAGAACTTGTTTATTGCAGCAAACATGATTTTAGACCTTGTTTATTGCAGCAAACCTGATTTTAGATCTTGTTTATTGCAGCAAACATCATTTTAGACCTTGTTTAGTGCCGCAAACATTATTTTAGACCTTGTTTATTGCAGCAAACATAATTTTAGACCTTGTTTAGTGCCGCAAACATGATTGTAGATCTTGTTTATTGCAGCAAACATGATTTTAGACCTTGTTTATTGCAGCAAACATGATTTTAGACCTTGTTTATTGCAGCAAACATCATTTTAGACCTTGTTTAGTGCCGCAAACATTATTTTAGACCTTGTTTATTGCAGCAAACATAATTTTAGACCTTGTTTAGTGCCGCAAACATGATTGTAGATCTTGTTTATTGCAGCAAACATGATTTTAGACCTTGTTTATTGCAGGAAACATGCTTTTAGACCTTGTTTATTGCAGCAAACATGATTTTAGACCTTGTTTATGGCAGCAAACATGATTTTAGACCTTGTTTATTGCAGCAAACATCATTTTAGACCTTGTTTATGGCAGCAAACATCATTTTAGACCTTGTTTATGGCAGCAAACATGATTTTAGACCTTGTTTAGTGCCAGCAAACATGATTTTAGACCTTGTTTAGTGCCGCAAACATGATTTTAGACCTTGTTTAGTGCCAGCAAACATGATTTTAGACCTTGTTTAGTGCCGCAAACATGATTTTAGACCTTGTTTATTGCAGCAAACATGATTTTAGACCTTGTTTATTGCAGCAAACATGCATTTTAGACCTTGTTTAGTGCCAGCAAACATGATTTTAGACCTTGTTTATTGCAGCAAACATGATTTTAGACCTTGTTTAGTGCAGCAAACATCATTTTAGACCTTGTTTAGTGCAGCAAACATGATTTTAGACCTTGTTTAGTGCAGCAAACATAATTTTAGACCTTGTTTAGTGCCGCAAACATGATTTTAGACCTTGTTTAGTGCCAGCAAACATGATTTTAGACCTTGTTTAGTGCCGCAAACATGATTTTAGACCTTGTTTATTGCAGCAAACATGATTTTAGACCTTGTTTAGTGCCGCAAACATGATTTTAGACCTTGTTTATTGCAGCAAACATGATTTTAGACCTTGTTTAGTGCCGCAAACATTATTTTAGACCTTGTTTATTGCAGCAAACATATTTTAGACCTTGTTTAGTGCCGCAAACATGATTGTAGATCATTGTTTATTGCAGCAAACATGATTTTAGACCTTGTTTATTGCAGGAAACATGCTTTTAGACCTTGTTTATTGCAGCAAACATGATTTTAGACCTTGTTTATGGCAGCAAACATGATTTTAGACCTTGTTTATTGCAGCAAACATCATTTTAGACCTTGTTTATGGCAGCAAACATTATTTTAGACCTTGTTTATTGCAGCAAACATGATTTTAGACATTGTTTAGTGCCGCAAACATGATTTTAGACCTTGTTTATTGCAGCAAACATCATTTTAGACCTTGTTTATGGCAGCAAACATGATTTTAGACCTTGTTTATTACAGCAAACATGATTTTAGACATTGTTTAGTGCCGCAAACATGATTTTAGACCTTGTTTAGCGCCACAAACATGATTTTAGACCATGTTTATTGCAGCAAACATAATTTTAGACCTTGTTTATTGCAGCAAACCTGATTTTAGACCTTGTTTATGGCAGCAAACATCATTTTAGACCTTGTTTATGGCAGCAAACATCATTTTAGACCTTGTTTAGTGCCACAAACATGATTTTAGACCTTGTTTAGTGCCGCAAACATGATTTTAGACCTTGTTTAGTGCCAGCAAACATGATTTTAGACCTTGTTTATTGCAGCAAACATGATTTTAGACCTTGTTTATTGCAGCAAACATGATTTTAGACCTTGTTTAGTGCCAGCAAACATGATTTTAGACCTTGTTTATTGCAGCAAACATGATTTTAGACCTTGTTTAGTGCAGCAAACATGATTTTAGACCTTGTTTAGTGCAGCAAACATGATTTTAGACCTTGTTTATTGCAGCAAACATGATTTTAGACCTTGTTTATTGCAGCAAACATGATTTTAGACCTTGTTTATTGCAGCAAACATGATTTTAGACCTTGTTTAGTGCAGCAAACATGATTTTAGACCTTGTTTATTGCAGCAAACATGATTTTAGACCTTGTTTATTGCAGCAAACATGATTTTAGACCTTGTTTAGTGCCGCAAACATGATTTTAGACCTTGTTTAGTGCCAGCAAACATGATTTTAGACCTTGTTTAGTGCCGCAAACATGATTTTAGACCTTGTTTATTGCAGCAAACATGATTTTAGACCTTGTTTAGTGCCGCAAACATGATTTTAGACCTTGTTTATTGCAGCAAACATCATTTTAGACCTTGTTTAGTGCCGCAAACATGATTTTAGACCTTGTTTATTGCAGCAAACATAATTTTAGACCTTGTTTAGTGCCGCAAACATGATTTTAGACCTTGTTTATTGCAGCAAACATGATTTTAGACCTTGTTTATTGCAGCAAACATGATTTTAGACCTTGTTTATTGCAGCAAACATGATTTTAGACCTTGTTTATTGCAGCAAACATGATTTTAGACCTTGTTTATTGCAGCAAACATCATTTTAGACCTTGTTTATGGCAGCAAACATGATTTTAGACCTTGTTTATTGCAGCAAACATGATTTTAGACCTTGTTTAGTGCCGCAAACATGATTTTAGACCTTGTTTATTGCAGCAAACATCATTTTAGACCTTGTTTATGGCAGCAAACATGATTTTAGACCTTGTTTATTGCAGCAAACATGATTTTAGACCTTGTTTAGTGCCGCAAACATGATTTTAGACCTTGTTTAGCGCCACAAACATGATTTTAGACCATGTTTATTGCAGCAAACATAATTTTAGACCTTGTTTATTGCAGCAAACCTGATTTTAGACCTTGTTTATGGCAGCAAACATCATTTTAGACCTTGTTTATTGCAGCAAACATCATTTTAGACCTTGTTTATGGCAGCAAACATCATTTTAGACCTTGTTTAGTGCCACAAACATGATTTTAGACCTTGTTTCAGTGCCGCAAACATGATTTTAGACCTTGTTTAGTGCCAGCAAACATGATTTTAGACCTTGTTTATTGCAGCAAACATGATTTTAGACCTTGTTTATTGCAGCAAACATGATTTTAGACCTTGTTTAGTGCCAGCAAACATGATTTTAGACCTTGTTTATTGCAGCAAACATGATTTTAGACCTTGTTTAGTGCCGCAAACATGATTTTAGACCTTGTTTATTGCAGCAAACATGATTTTAGACCTTGTTTATTGCAGCAAACATGATTTTAGACCTTGTTTATTGCAGCAAACATGATTTTAGACCTTGTTTATTGCAGCAAACATGATTTTAGACCTTGTTTATTGCAGCAAACATGATTTTAGACCTTGTTTATTGCAGCAAACATGATTTTAGACCTTGTTTAGTGCAGCAAACATGATTTTAGACCTTGTTTATTGCAGCAAACATGATTTTAGACCTTGTTTAGTGCCGCAAACATGATTTTAGACCTTGTTTATTGCAGCAAACATGATTTTAGACCTTGTTTATTGCAGCAAACATGATTTTAGACCTTGTTTAGTGCCAGCAAACATGATTTTAGACCTTGTTTAGTGCCGCAAACATGATTTTAGACCTTGTTTAGTGCAGCAAACATGATTTTAGACCTTGTTTAGTGCCGCAAACATGATTTTAGACCTTGTTTATTGCAGCAAACATGATTTTAGACCTTGTTTATTGCAGCAAACATGATTTTAGACCTTGTTTAGTGCCGCAAACATGATTTTAGACCTTGTTTATTGCAGCAAACATGATTTTAGACCTTGTTTATTGCAGCAAACATGATTTTAGACCTTGTTTATTGCAGCAAACATCATTTTAGACCTTGTTTATTGCAGCAAACATCATTTTAGACCTTGTTTAGTGCAGCAAACATGATTTTAGACCTTGTTTAGTGCCAGCAAACATGATTTTAGACCTTGTTTATTGCAGCAAACATGATTTTAGACCTTGTTTATTGCAGCAAACATGATTTTAGACCTTGTTTAGTGCAGCAAACATGATTTTAGACCTTGTTTAGTGCCGCAAACATGATTTTAGACCTTGTTTAGTGCAGCAAACATGATTTTAGACCTTGTTTATTGCAGCAAACATGATTTTAGACCTTGTTTAGTTGCCGCAAACATGATTTTAGACCTTGTTTAGTGCAGCAAACATGATTTTAGACCTTGTTTAGTGCAGCAAACATGATTTTAGACCTTGTTTAGTGCCAGCAAACATGATTTTAGACCTTGTTTAGTGCAGCAAACATGATTTTAGACCTTGTTTATTGCAGCAAACATCATTTTAGACCTTGTTTAGTGCCGCAAACATGATTTTAGACCTTGTTTAGTGCAGCAAACATGATTTTAGACCTTGTTTAGTGCCGCAAACATGATTTTAGACCTTGTTTATTGCAGCAAACATGATTTTAGACCTTGTTTATTGCAGCAAACATGATTTTAGACCTTGTTTATTGCAGCAAACATGATTTTAGACCTTGTTTATTGCAGCAAACATGATTTTAGACCTTGTTTATTGCAGCAAACATCATTTTAGACCTTGTTTATTGCAGCAAACATGATTTTAGACCTTGTTTAGTGCAGCAAACATGATTTTAGACCTTGTTTAGTGCAGCAAACATGATTTTAGACCTTGTTTAGTGCCGCAAACATGATTTTAGACCTTGTTTATTGCAGCAAACATGATTTTAGACCTTGTTTAGTGCCAGCAAACATGATTTTAGACCTTGTTTATTGCAGCAAACATGATTTTAGACCTTGTTTAGTGCAGCAAACATGATTTTAGACCTTGTTTATTGCAGCAAACATGATTTTAGACCTTGTTTAGTGCAGCAAACATGATTTTAGACCTTGTTTATTGCAGCAAACATGATTTTAGACCTTGTTTAGTGCAGCAAACATGATTTTAGACCTTGTTTATTGCAGCAAACATGATTTTAGACCTTGTTTATTGCAGCAAACATGATTTTAGACCTTGTTTATTGCAGCAAACATGATTTTAGACCTTGTTTATTGCAGCAAACATGATTTTAGACCTTGTTTATTGCAGCAAACATGATTTTAGACCTTGTTTATTGCAGCGA
>NW_023493827.1:55991-125365 GCF_013265735.2 Oncorhynchus mykiss
CAGCAAACATCATTTTAGACCTTGTTTATGGCAGCAAACATGATTTTAGACCTTGTTTATTGCAGCAAACATGATTTTAGACCTTGTTTAGTGCCGCAAACATGATTTTAGACCTTATTTAGTGCCACAAACATGATTTTAGACCTTGTTTAGTGCCGCAAACATTATTTTTGACCTTGTTTATTGCAGCAAACATAATTTTAGACCTTGTTTAGTGCCGCAAACATTATTTTAGACCTTGTTTATTGCAGCAAACATAATTTTAGACCTTGTTTAGTGCCGCAAACATGATTGTAGATCTTGTTTATTGCAGCAAACATGATTTTAGACCTTGTTTATTGCAGGAAACATGCTTTTAGACCTTGTTTATTGCAGCAAACATGATTTTAGACCTTGTTTATGGCAGCAAACATGATTTTAGACCTTGTTTATTGCAGCAAACATCATTTTAGACCTTGTTTATGGCAGCAAACATGATTTTAGACCTTGTTTATTGCAGCAAACATGATTTTAGACATTGTTTAGTGCCACAAACAAGATTTTAGACCATGTTTATTGCAGCAAACATAATTTTAGACCTTGTTTATTGCAGCAAACCTGATTTTAGACCTTGTTTATGGCAGCAAACATCATTTTAGACCTTGTTTAGCGCCACAAACATGATTTTAGACCATGTTTATTGCAGCAAACATGATTTTAGACCTTGTTTAGTGCCGCAAACATGATTTTAGACCTTGTTTATGGCAGCAAACATGATTTTAGACCTTGTTTAGTGCCACAAACATGATTTTAGACCATGTTTATTGCAGCAAACATGATTTTAGACCTTGTTTATTGCAGCAAACATGATTTTAGACATTGTTTAGTGCCGCAAACATGATTTTAGACCTTGTTTATTGCAGCAAACATCATTTTAGACCTTGTTTATTGCAGCAAACATGATTTTAGACCTTGTTTAGTGCCGCAAACGTCATTTTAGACCTTGTTTAGTGCCGCAAACATGATTTTAGACCTTGTTTATTGCAGCAAACATCATTTTAGACCTTGTTTAGTGCCGCAAACATTATTTTAGACCTTGTTTATTGCAGCAAACATCATTTTAGACCTTGTTTAGCGCCACAAACATGATTTTAGACCATGTTTATTGCAGCAAACATGATTTTAGACCTTGTTTATGGCAGCAAACATCATTTTAGACCTTGTTTAGTGCCACAAACATGATTTTAGACCTTGTTTAGTGCCACAAACATGATTTTAGAACTTGTTTATTGCAGCAAACATGATTTTAGACCTTGTTTAGTGCCGCAAACGTCATTTTAGACCTTGTTTAGTGCCACAAACATGATTTTAGACCTTGTTTAGTGCCGCAAACATGATTTTAGACCTTGTTTATTGCAGCAAACATCATTTTAGACCTTGTTTAGTGCCGCAAACATGATTTTAGACCTTGTTTATTGCAGCAAACATGATTTTAGACCTTGTTTAGTGCCGCAAACATGATTTTAGACCTTGTTTAGTGCCGCAAACGTCATTTTAGACCTTGTTTAGTGCCGCAAACATGATTTTAGACCTTGTTTATTGCAGCAAACATCATTTTAGACCTTGTTTAGTGCCGCAAACATTATTTTAGACCTTGTTTATTGCAGCAAACATAATTTTAGACCTTGTTTAGTGCCGCAAACATGATTGTAGATCTTGTTTATTGCAGCAAACATGATTTTAGACCTTGTTTATTGCAGGAAACATGCTTTTAGACCTTGTTTATTGCAGCAAACATGATTTTAGACCTTGTTTATGGCAGCAAACATCATTTTAGACCTTGTTTAGCGCCACAAACATGATTTTAGACCATGTTTATTGCAGCAAACATGATTTTAGACCTTGTTTATGGCAGCAAACATGATTTTAGACCTTGTTTATTGCAGCAAACATCATTTTAGACCTTGTTTATGGCAGCAAACATGATTTTAGACCTTGTTTATTGCAGCAAACATCATTTTAGACCTTGTTTAGTGCCGCAAACATGATTTTAGACCTTATTTAGTGCCACAAACATGATTTTAGACCTTGTTTAGTGCCGCAAACATTATTTTTGACCTTGTTTATTGCAGCAAACATAATTTTAGACCTTGTTTATTGCAGCAAACATCATTTTAGACCTTGTTTATGGCAGCAAACATGATTTTAGACCTTGTTTATTGCAGCAAACATGATTTTAGACCTTGTTTAGTGCCGCAAACATGATTTTAGACCTTATTTAGTGCCACAAACATGATTTTAGACCTTGTTTAGTGCCGCAAACATTATTTTTGACCTTGTTTATTGCAGCAAACATAATTTTAGACCTTGTTTAGTGCCGCAAACATTATTTTAGACCTTGTTTATTGCAGCAAACATAATTTTAGACCTTGTTTAGTGCCGCAAACATGATTGTAGATCTTGTTTATTGCAGCAAACATGATTTTAGACCTTGTTAATTGCAGGAAACATGCTTTTAGACCTTGTTTATTGCAGCAAACATGATTTTAGACCTTGTTTATGGCAGCAAACATGATTTTAGACCTTGTTTATTGCAGCAAACATCATTTTAGACCTTGTTTATGGCAGCAAACATGATTTTAGACCTTGTTTATTGCAGCAAACATGATTTTAGACATTGTTTAGTGCCACAAACAAGATTTTAGACCATGTTTATTGCAGCAAACATAATTTTAGACCTTGTTTATTGCAGCAAACCTGATTTTAGACCTTGTTTATGGCAGCAAACATCATTTTAGACCTTGTTTAGCGCCACAAACATGATTTTAGACCATGTTTATTGCAGCAAACATGATTTTAGACCTTGTTTAGTGCCGCAAACATGATTTTAGACCTTGTTTATGGCAGCAAACATGATTTTAGACCTTGTTTAGTGCCACAAACATGATTTTAGACCATGTTTATTGCAGCAAACATGATTTTAGACCTTGTTTATTGCAGCAAACATGATTTTAGACATTGTTTAGTGCCGCAAACATGATTTTAGACCTTGTTTATTGCAGCAAACATCATTTTAGACCTTGTTTATTGCAGCAAACATGATTTTAGACCTTGTTTAGTGCCGCAAACGTCATTTTAGACCTTGTTTAGTGCCGCAAACATGATTTTAGACCTTGTTTATTGCAGCAAACATCATTTTAGACCTTGTTTAGTGCCGCAAACATTATTTTAGACCTTGTTTATTGCAGCAAACATCATTTTAGACCTTGTTTAGCGCCACAAACATGATTTTAGACCATGTTTATTGCAGCAAACATGATTTTAGACCTTGTTTATGGCAGCAAACATCATTTTAGACCTTGTTTAGTGCCACAAACATGATTTTAGACCTTGTTTAGTGCCACAAACATGATTTTAGAACTTGTTTATTGCAGCAAACATGATTTTAGACCTTGTTTAGTGCCGCAAACGTCATTTTAGACCTTGTTTAGTGCCACAAACATGATTTTAGACCTTGTTTAGTGCCGCAAACATGATTTTAGACCTTGTTTATTGCAGCAAACATCATTTTAGACCTTGTTTAGTGCCGCAAACATGATTTTAGACCTTGTTTATTGCAGCAAACATGATTTTAGACCTTGTTTAGTGCCGCAAACATGATTTTAGACCTTGTTTAGTGCCGCAAACGTCATTTTAGACCTTGTTTAGTGCCGCAAACATGATTTTAGACCTTGTTTATTGCAGCAAACATCATTTTAGACCTTGTTTAGTGCCGCAAACATTATTTTAGACCTTGTTTATTGCAGCAAACATAATTTTAGACCTTGTTTAGTGCCGCAAACATGATTGTAGATCTTGTTTATTGCAGCAAACATGATTTTAGACCTTGTTTATTGCAGGAAACATGCTTTTAGACCTTGTTTATTGCAGCAAACATGATTTTAGACCTTGTTTATGGCAGCAAACATGATTTTAGACCTTGTTTATTGCAGCAAACATCATTTTAGACCTTGTTTATGGCAGCAAACATGATTTTAGACCTTGTTTAGCGCCACAAACATGATTTTAGACCATGTTTATTGCAGCAAACATAATTTTAAACCTTGTTTATTGCAGCAAACCTGATTTTAGACCTTGTTTATGGCAGCAAACATCATTTTAGACCTTGTTTAGCGCCACAAACATGATTTTAGACCATGTTTATTGCAGCAAACATGATTTTAGACCTTGTTTATGGCAGCAAACATGATTTTAGACCTTGTTTATTGCAGCAAACATCATTTTAGACCTTGTTTATGGCAGCAAACATGATTTTAGACCTTGTTTATTGCAGCAAACATCATTTTAGACCTTGTTTAGTGCCGCAAACATGATTTTAGACCTTATTTAGTGCCACAAACATGATTTTAGACCTTGTTTAGTGCCGCAAACATTATTTTTGACCTTGTTTATTGCAGCAAACATAATTTTAGACCTTGTTTAGTGCCGCAAACATTATTTTAGACCTTGTTTATTGCAGCAAACATAATTTTAGACCTTGTTTAGTGCCGCAAACATGATTGTAGATCTTGTTTATTGCAGCAAACATGATTTTAGACCTTGTTTATTGCAGGAAACATGCTTTTAGACCTTGTTTATTGCAGCAAACATGATTTTAGACCTTGTTTATTGCAGCAAACATCATTTTAGACCTTGTTTATGGCAGCAAACATGATTTTAGACCTTGTTTATTGCAGCAAACATGATTTTAGACATTGTTTAGTGCCACAAACAAGATTTTAGACCATGTTTATTGCAGCAAACATAATTTTAGACCTTGTTTATTGCAGCAAACCTGATTTTAGACCTTGTTTATGGCAGCAAACATCATTTTAGACCTTGTTTAGCGCCACAAACATGATTTTAGACCATGTTTATTGCAGCAAACATGATTTTAGACCTTGTTTAGTGCCGCAAACATGATTTTAGACCTTGTTTATGGCAGCAAACATGATTTTAGACCTTGTTTAGTGCCACAAACATGATTTTAGACCTTGTTTAGCGCCACAAACATGATTTTAGACCATGTTTATTGCAGCAAACATGATTTTAGACCTTGTTTATTGCAGCAAACATGATTTTAGACATTGTTTAGTGCCGCAAACATGATTTTAGACCTTGTTTATTGCAGCAAACATCATTTTAGACCTTGTTTATTGCAGCAAACATGATTTTAGACCTTGTTTAGTGCCGCAAACGTCATTTTAGACCTTGTTTAGTGCCGCAAACATGATTTTAGACCTTGTTTATTGCAGCAAACATCATTTTAGACCTTGTTTAGTGCCGCAAACATTATTTTAGACCTTGTTTATTGCAGCAAACATGATTTTAGACCTTGTTTAGTGCCGCAAACGTGATTTTAGTCCTTGTTTATTGCAGCAAACATCATTTTAGACCTTGTTTATTGCAGCAAACATGATTTTAGACATTGTTTAGTGCCGCAAACGTGATTTTAGATCTTGTTTATTGCAGCAAACATCATTTTAGACCTTGTTTATTGCAGCAAACATGATTTTAGACCTTGTTTAGTGCCGCAAACGTGATTTTAGTCCTTGTTTATTGCAGCAAACATCATTTTAGACCTTGTTTAGTGCCGCAAACATGATTTTAGACCTTATTTAGTGCCACAAACATGATTTTAGACCTTGTTTAGTGCCGCAAACATGATTTTAGACCTTGTTTAGTGCCGCAAAAATGATTTTAGACCTTGTTTATTGCAGCAAACATCATTTTAGACCTTGTTTAGTGCCGCAAACATTATTTTAGACCTTGTTTATTGCAGCAAACATAATTTTAGACCTTGTTTAGTGCCGCAAACATGATTGTAGATCTTGTTTATTGCAGCAAACATGATTTTAGACCTTGTTTAGTGCCGCAAACATGATTGTAGATCTTGTTTATTGCAGCAAACATGATTTTAGACCTTGTTTATTGCAGGAAACATGCTTTTAGACCTTGTTTATTGCAGCAAACATGATTTTAGACCTTGTTTATGGCAGCAAACATGATTTTAGACCTTGTTTATTGCAGCAAACATCATTTTAGACCTTGTTTATGGCAGCAAACATGATTTTAGACCTTGTTTATTGCAGCAAACATAATTTTAGACCTTGTTTAGTGCCGCAAACATGATTGTAGATCTTGTTTATTGCAGCAAACATGATTTTAGACCTTGTTTATTGCAGGAAACATGCTTTTAGACCTTGTTTATTGCAGCAAACATGATTTTAGACCTTGTTTATGGCAGCAAACATGATTTTAGACCTTGTTTATTGCAGCAAACATCATTTTAGACCTTGTTTATGGCAGCAAACATGATTTTAGACCTTGTTTAGTGCCGCAAACGTGATTTTAGTCCTTGTTTATTGCAGCAAACATCATTTTAGACCTTGTTTAGTGCCGCAAACATTATTTTAGTCCTTGTTTATTGCAGCAAACATGATTTTAGACCTCGTTTTGTGCCACAAACATGATTTTAGACCTTCTTTTGTGCCGCAAACATCTAAAATCATGTTTGCTGCACCTTAACAAGGTCTAAAATCATGTTTGTGGCACAAAAGAAGGTCTAAAATCATGTTTGCGGCACAAAACAAGGTCTAAAATCATGTTTGCGGCACAAAACTATTGTAGACCTTGTTTATTGCAGCAAACATGATTTTAGACCTTGTTTTGTGCCGCAAACATGATTTTAGACCTCGTTTTGTGCCACAAACATGATTTTAGACCTCGTTTTGTGCCGCAAACATGATTTTAGACCTTGTTTTGTGCCACAAACATGATTTTAGACCTCGTTTTGTGCCGCAAACATGATTTTAGGCCTTGTTAAGTGCAACAAACATGATTTTAGACCTCGTTTTGCGCCGCAAACATGATTTTAGGCCTCGTTTTGTGCCACAAACATGATTTTAGGCCTTGTTAAGTGCAACAAACATGATTTTAGACCTCGTTTTGCGCCGCAAACATGATTTTAGGCCTCGTTTTGTGCCGCAAACATGATTTTAGACCTTCTTTTGTGCCGCAAACATCTAAAATCATGTTTGCTGCACCTTAACAAGGTCTAAAATCATGTTTGTGGCACAAAACGAGGCCTAAAATCATGTTTGCTGCGCAAAACGAGGTCTAAAATCATGTTTGTTGCACTTAACAAGGTCTAAAATCATGTTTGTGGCACAAAACGAGGCCTAAAATCATGTTTGCGGCGCAAAACGAGGTCTAAAATCATGTTTGTTGCACTTAACAAGGTCTAAAATCATGTTTGTGGCACAAAACGAGGCCTAAAATCATGTTTGCGGCGCAAAACGAGGTCTAAAATCATGTTTGCGGCACTAAACGAGGCCTAAAATCATGTTTGCGGCGCAAAACGAGGTCTAAAATCATGTTTGCGGCACTAAACGAGGCCTAAAATGATGTTTGCGGCGCAAAACGAGGTCTAAAATCATGTTTGTTGCACTTAACAAGGTCTAAAATCATGTTTGTGGCACAAAACGAGGTCTAAAATCATGTTAGTTGCACTTAACAAGGTCTAAAATCATGTTTGCGGCACTAAACGAGGTCTAAAATCATGTTTGTGGCACAAAACGAGGTCTAAAATCATGTTTGCGGCACTAAACGAGGTCTAAAATCATGTTTGTGGCACAAAACGAGGCCTAAAATCATGTTTGCGACACAAAACGAGGTCTAAAATCATGTTAGTTGCACTTAACAAGGTCTAAAATCATGTTTGTGGCACTAAACGAGGCCTAAAATCATGTTTGCGACACAAAACTATTGTAGACCTTGTTTATTGCAGCAAACATGATTTTAGACCTCGTTTTGTGCCACAAACATGATTTTAGACCTCGTTAAGTGCCACAAACATGATTTTAGGCCTCGTTTTGTGCCACAAACATGATTTTAGACCTTGTTAAGTGCAACAAACATGATTTTAGACCTCGTTTTGTGCCACAAACATGATTTTAGACCTTGTTTTGCGCCGCAAACATGATTTTAGGCCTCGTTTTGTGCCACAAACATGATTTTAGACCTCGTTTAGTGCCGCAAACATGATTTTAGACCTCGTTTTGCGCCGCAAACATCATTTTAGGCCTCGTTTTGTGCAACAAACATGATTTTAGACCTCGTTTTGTGCCACAAACATGATTTTAGACCTCGTTTTGTGCCACAAACATGATTTTAGACCTCGTTAAGTGCCACAAACATGATTTTAGGCCTCGTTTTGTGCCACAAACATGATTTTAGACCTCGTTTTGTGCCGCAAACATGATTTTAGGCCTCGTTTTGTGCCGCAAACATGATTTTAGGCCTCGTTTTGTGCAACAAACATGATTTTAGACCTTGTTTTGTGCCACAAACATGATTTTAGACCTCGTTTTGTGCCGCAAACATGATTTTAGACCTTGTTTTGTGCCACAAACATGATTTTAGACCTCGTTTTGTGTCGCAAACATGATTTTAGACCTTGTTAAGTGCAACAAACATGATTTTAGACCTCGTTTTGCGCCGCAAACATCATTTTAGGCCTTGTTTAGTGCCACAAACATGATTTTAGACCTTGTTTAGTGCCACAAACATGATTTTAGACCTCGTTTTGCGCCGCAAACATGATTTTAGGCCTCGTTTTGTGCCACAAACATGATTTTAGACCTCGTTTTGCGCCGCAAACATCATTTTAGGCCTTGTTTAGTGCCACAAACATGATTTTAGACCTTGTTTAGTGCCACAAACATGATTTTAGACCTCGTTTTGTGCCGCAAACATGATTTTAGACCTTGTTTTGTGCCACAAACATGATTTTAGACCTTGTTTAGTGCCACAAACATGATTTTAGACCTCGTTTTGTGCCGCAAACATGATTTTAGACCTTGTTTTGTGCCACAAACATGATTTTAGACCTTGTTTAGTGCCACAAACATGATTTTAGACCTCGTTTTGTGCCACAAACATGATTTTAGACCTTCTTTTGTGCCGCAAACATCTAAAATCATGTTTGCTGCACCTTAACAAGGTCTAAAATCATGTTTGTGGCACAAAAGAAGGTCTAAAATCATGTTTGCGGCACAAAACAAGGTCTAAAATCATGTTTGCGGCACAAAACGAGGTCTAAAATCATGTTTGTGGCACTAAACAAGGCCTAAAATCATGTTTGCGACACAAAACTATTGTAGACCTTGTTTATTGCAGCAAACATGATTTTAGACCTTGTTTTGTGCCGCAAACATGATTTTAGACCTCGTTTTGTGCCACAAACATGATTTTAGACCTCGTTTTGTGCCACAAACATGATTTTAGACCTCGTTTTGTGCCGCAAACATGATTTTAGACCTTGTTTTGTGCCACAAACATGATTTTAGACCTCGTTTTGTGCCGCAAACATGATTTTAGACCTTGTTTTGTGCCACAAACATGATTTTAGGCCTCGTTTTGTGCAACAAACATGATTTTAGACCTTGTTTTGTGCCGCAAACATGATTTTAGGCCTCGTTTTGTGCAACAAACATGATTTTAGGCCTCGTTTTGTGCAACAAACATGATTTTAGACCTTGTTTTGTGCCGCAAACATGATTTTAGGCCTCGTTTTGTGCAACAAACATGATTTTAGACCTTGTTTTGTGCCGCAAACATGATTTTAGGCCTCGTTTTGTGCCACAAACATGATTTTAGACCTCGTTAAGTGCCACAAACATGATTTTAGGCCTCGTTTTGTGCCACAAACATGATTTTAGACCTCGTTTTGCGCCGCAAACATGATTTTAGGCCTCATTTTGTGCCACAAACATGATTTTAGGCCTCGTTTTGTGCCTCAAACATGATTTTAGACCTTGTTAAGGTGCAGCAAACATGATTTTAGATGTTTGCGGCACAAAAGAAGGTCTAAAATCATGTTTGCGGCACAAAACGAGGCCTAAAATCATGTTTGCGGCGCAAAACGAGGTCTAAAATCATGTTTGTTGCACTTAACAAGGCCTAAAATCATGTTTGTGGCACAAAACGAGGCCTAAAATCATGTTTGCGGCGCAAAACGAGGTCTAAAATCATGTTTGTTGCACTTAACAAGGCCTAAAATCATGTTTGTGGCACAAAACGAGGTCTAAAATCATGTTTGCGGCACTAAACGAGGCCTAAAATCATGTTTGCGGCACTAAACGAGGTCTAAAATCATGTTTGCGGCACTAAACGAGGTCTAAAATCATGTTTGTGGCACAAAACGAGGCCTAAAATCATGTTTGCGGCACAAAACGAGGTCTAAAATCATGTTTGTGGCACAAAACGAGGCCTAAAATCATGTTTGCGACACAAAACGAGGTCTAAAATCATGTTAGTTGCACTTAACGAGGTCTAAAATCATGTTTGTGGCACAAAACGAGGCCTAAAATCATGTTTGCGGCGCAAAACGAGGTCTAAAATCATGTTAGTTGCACTTAACAAGGTCTAAAATCATGTTTGCGGCACTAAACAAGGCCTAAAATCATGTTTGCGACACAAAACTATTGTAGACCTTGTTTATTGCAGCAAACATGATTTTAGACCTTGTTTTGTGCCACAAACATGATTTTAGACCTCGTTTTGTGCCACAAACATGATTTTAGACCTCGTTAAGTGCCACAAACATGATTTTAGGCCTCGTTTTGTGCCACAAACATGATTTTAGACCTTGTTAAGTGCAACAAACATGATTTTAGGCCTCGTTTTGTGCAACAAACATGATTTTAGACCTTGTTTTGTGCCGCAAACATGATTTTAGGCCTCGTTTTGTGCCACAAACATGATTTTAGGCCTCGTTTTGTGCCACAAACATGATTTTAGACCTCGTTTTGTGCCGCAAACATGATTTTAGACCTTGTTAAGTGCAACAAACATGATTTTAGACCTTGTTAAGTGCAACAAACATGATTTTAGACCTCGTTTTGTGCCACAAACATGATTTTAGACCTTGTTAAGTGCAACAAACATGATTTTAGGCCTCGTTTTGTGCAACAAACATGATTTTAGACCTTGTTTTGTGCCGCAAACATGATTTTAGGCCTCGTTTTGTGCCACAAACATGATTTTAGACCTCGTTTTGTGCCACAAACATGATTTTAGACCTCGTTTTGTGCCGCAAACATGATTTTAGACCTTGTTAAGTGCAACAAACATGATTTTAGACCTTGTTAAGTGCAACAAACATGATTTTAGACCTCGTTTTGTGCCACAAACATGATTTTAGACCTTGTTTTGTGCCGCAAACATGATTTTAGACCTCGTTTTGCGCCGCAAACATGATTTTAGACCTCGTTTTGCGCCGCAAACATGATTTTACACCTCGTTTTGCGCCGCAAACATGATTTTAGGCCTCGTTTAGTGCCGCAAACATGATTTTAGACCTTGTTTTGCGCCGCAAACATGATTTTAGGCCTCGTTTTGTGCCACAAACATGATTTTAGACCTTGTTAAGTGCCACAAACATGATTTTAGACCTCGTTTTGTGCCGCAAACATGATTTTAGGCCTCGTTTTGTGCAACAAACATGATTTTAGACCTTGTTTTGTGCCGCAAACATGATTTTAGGCCTCGTTTTGTGCCACAAACATGATTTTAGACCTTGTTTTGTGCCGCAAACATGATTTTAGGCCTCGTTTTGTGCAACAAACATGATTTTAGACCTTGTTTTGTGCCGCAAACATGATTTTAGACCTTGTTTTGTGCCACAAACATGATTTTAGACCTTGTTAAGGTGCAGCAAACATGATTTTAGATGTTTGCGGCACAAAAGAAGGTCTAAAATCATGTTTGCGACACAAAACGAGGTCTAAAATCATGTTTGCGGCACTAAACGAGGCCTAAAATGATGTTTGCGGCGCAAAACGAGGTCTAAAATCATGTTTGCGGCACTAAACGAGGTCTAAAATCATGTTTGCGGCACTAAACGAGGCCTAAAATCATGTTTGCGACACAAAACGAGGTCTAAAATCATGTTTGCGACACAAAACGAGGTCTAAAATCATGTTTGCGGCACTAAACGAGGTCTAAAATCATGTTTGTGGCACAAAACGAGGCCTAAAATCATGTTTGCGGCGCAAAACGAGGTCTAAAATCATGTTTGTTGCACTTAACAAGGTCTAAAATCATGTTTGTTGCACTTAACAAGGTCTAAAATCATGTTTGTTGCACTTAACAAGGTCTAAAATCATGTTTGCGACACAAAACGAGGCCTAAAATCATGTTTGCGACACAAAACGAGGTCTAAAATCATGTTTGTGGCACTAAACAAGGCCTAAAATCATGTTTGCGACACAAAACTATTGTAGACCTTGTTTATTGCAGCAAACATGATTTTAGACCTTGTTTTGTGCCACAAACATGATTTTAGACCTTGTTAAGTGCAACAAACATGATTTTAGGCCTCGTTTTGTGCCACAAACATGATTTTAGACCTTGTTTTGTGCCGCAAACATGATTTTAGACCTCGTTTTGCGCCGCAAACATGATTTTAGACCTCGTTTTGCGCCGCAAACATGATTTTAGACCTTGTTTTGCGCCGCAAACATGATTTTAGGCCTCGTTTTGTGCCACAAACATGATTTTAGACCTCGTTTTGTGCCGCAAACATGATTTTAGGCCTCGTTTTGTGCCACAAACATGATTTTAGACCTTGTTTTGTGCCGCAAACATGATTTTAGACCTTGTTTTGTGCAACAAACATGATTTTAGACCTTGTTAAGGTGCAGCAAACATGATTTTAGATGTTTGCGGCACAAAAGAAGGTCTAAAATCATGTTTGCGGCACAAAACGAGGCCTAAAATCATGTTTGCGGCGCAAAACGAGGTCTAAAATCATGTTTGTTGCACTTAACAAGGCCTAAAATCATGTTTGTGGCACAAAACGAGGTCTAAAATCATGTTTGCGGCACTAAACGAGGCCTAAAATCATGTTTGCGGCACTAAACGAGGCCTAAAATCATGTTTGCGGCGCAAAACGAGGTCTAAAATCATGTTTGCGGCACTAAACGAGGCCTAAAATCATGTTTGCGGCGCAAAACGAGGTCTAAAATCATGTTTGTTGCACTTAACAAGGTCTAAAATCATGTTTGCGGCACTAAACGAGGTCTAAAATCATGTTTGTGGCACAAAACGAGGCCTAAAATCATGTTTGCGGCACAAAACGAGGTCTAAAATCATGTTTGTGGCACAAAACGAGGCCTAAAATCATGTTTGCGACACAAAACTATTGTAGACCTTGTTTATTGCAGCAAACATGATTTTAGACCTTGTTAAGTGCAACAAACATGATTTTAGACCTTGTTTTGTGCCGCAAACATGATTTTAGACCTCGTTTTGCGCCGCAAACATGATTTTAGGCCTCGTTTAGTGCCGCAAACATGATTTTAGACCTCGTTTTGTGCCACAAACATGATTTTAGACCTTGTTTTGCGCCGCAAACATGATTTTAGGCCTCGTTTAGTGCCGCAAACATGATTTTAGACCTTGTTAAGTGCCACAAACATGATTTTAGACCTCGTTTTGTGCCGCAAACATGATTTTAGGCCTCGTTTTGTGCAACAAACATGATTTTAGACCTTGTTTTGTGCCGCAAACATGATTTTAGGCCTCGTTTTGTGCAACAAACATGATTTTAGACCTTGTTTTGTGCCGCAAACATGATTTTAGGCCTCGTTTTGTGCAACAAACATGATTTTAGACCTTGTTTTGTGCCGCAAACATGATTTTAGACCTTGTTTTGTGCCACAAACATGATTTTAGACCTTGTTAAGGTGCAGCAAACATGATTTTAGATGTTTGCGGCACAAAAGAAGGTCTAAAATCATGTTTGCGGCACTAAACGAGGCCTAAAATGATGTTTGCGGTGCAAAACGAGGTCTAAAATCATGTTTGCGGCGCAAAACGAGGTCTAAAATCATGTTTGCGGCACTAAACGAGGCCTAAAATGATGTTTGCGGCGCAAAACGAGGTCTAAAATCATGTTTGTGGCACAAAACGAGGCCTAAAATCATGTTTGCGACACAAAACGAGGTCTAAAATCATGTTATTTGCACTTAACAAGGTCTAAAATCATGTTTGTGGCACAAAACGAGGCCTAAAATCATGTTTGCGGCGCAAAACGAGGTCTAAAATCATGTTTGCGGCACTAAACGAGGCCTAAAATGATGTTTGCGGCGCAAAACGAGGTCTAAAATCATGTTTGTTGCACTTAACAAGGTCTAAAATCATGTTTGCGGCACTAAACGAGGTCTAAAATCATGTTTGTGGCACAAAACGAGGTCTAAAATCATGTTTGCGGCACTAAACGAGGTCTAAAATCATGTTTGTGGCACTAAACGAGGCCTAAAATCATGTTTGCGACACAAAACTATTGTAGACCTTCTTTATTGCAGCAAACATGATTTTAGACCTCGTTTTGTGCCGCAAACATGATTTTAGGCCTCGTTTTGTGCCACAAACATGATTTTAGACCTTGTTAAGTGCAACAAACATGATTTTAGACCTCGTTTTGTGCCGCAAACATGATTTTAGGCCTTGTTAAGTGCAACAAACATGATTTTAGACCTCGTTTTGTGCCGCAAATATGATTTTAGGCCTCGTTTTGTGCAACAAACATGATTTTAGACCTTGTTTTGTGCCGCAAACATGATTTTAGGCCTCGTTTTGTGCCACAAACATGATTTTAGACCTTGTTTTGTGCCGCAAACATGATTTTAGACCTCGTTTTGCGCCGCAAACATGATTTTAGGCCTCGTTTAGTGCCGCAAACATGATTTTAGACCTTGTTTTGTGCCGCAAACATGATTTTAGGCCTCGTTTTGTGCCACAAACATGATTTTAGACCTTGTTTTGTGCCGCAAACATGATTTTAGGCCTCGTTTTGTGCAACAAACATGATTTTAGACCTTGTTTTGTGCCGCAAACATGATTTTAGACCTTGTTTTGTGCCACAAACATGATTTTAGACCTTGTTAAGGTGCAGCAAACATGATTTTAGATGTTTGCGGCACAAAACGAGGTCTAAAATCATGTTTGCGGCACTAAACGAGGCCTAAAATGATGTTTGCGGCGCAAAACGAGGTCTAAAATCATGTTTGCGGCACTAAACGAGGTCTAAAATCATGTTTGTGGCACAAAACGAGGCCTAAAATCATGTTTGCGGCGCAAAACGAGGTCTAAAATCATGTTTGCGACACAAAACGAGGTCTAAAATCATGTTTGTGGCACAAAACGAGGCCTAAAATCATGTTTGCGACACAAAACGAGGTCTAAAATCATGTTAGTTGCACTTAACAAGGTCTAAAATCATGTTTGTGGCACTAAACAAGGCCTAAAATCATGTTTGCGACACAAAACTATTGTAGACCTTGTTTATTGCAGCAAACATGATTTT
This sequence comes from Oncorhynchus mykiss, assembly GCF_013265735.2. Taxonomy (NCBI): domain Eukaryota; kingdom Metazoa; phylum Chordata; class Actinopteri; order Salmoniformes; family Salmonidae; genus Oncorhynchus; species Oncorhynchus mykiss. The sequence goes on from NW_023493827.1 coordinate 71,383, forward strand.
AGACCTCGTTTTGTGCCACAAACATGATTTTAGACCTCGTTTTGTGCCGCAAACATGATTTTAGGCCTTGTTAAGTGCAACAAACATGATTTTAGACCTCGTTTAGTGCCGCAAACATGATTTTAGACCTTGTTAAGTGCAACTAACATGATTTTAGGCCTCGTTTTGTGCCGCAAATATGATTTTAGGCCTCGTTTTGTGCAACAAACATGATTTTAGACCTTGTTTTGTGCCGCAAACATCATTTTAGGCCTCGTTTAGTGCCGCAAACATGATTTTAGACCTCGTTTTGTGTCGCAAACATGATTTTAGACCTCGTTTTGTGTCGCAAACATGATTTTAGGCCTCGTTTTGTGCCACAAACATGATTTTAGACCTTGTTAAGGTGCAGCAAACATGATTTTAGATGTTTGCGGCACAAAAGAAGGTCTAAAATCATGTTTGCGGCACAAAACGAGGTCTAAAATCATGTTTGCGGCACTAAACGAGGCCTAAAATCATGTTTGCGACACAAAACGAGGTCTAAAATCATGTTTGCGACACAAAACGAGGTCTAAAATCATGTTTGCGGCACTAAACGAGGCCTAAAATGATGTTTGCGGTGCAAAACGAGGTCTAAAATCATGTTTGCGGCGCAAAACGAGGTCTAAAATCATGTTTGCGGCACTAAACGAGGCCTAAAATGATGTTTGCGGCGCAAAACGAGGTCTAAAATCATGTTTGTGGCACAAAACGAGGCCTAAAATCATGTTTGCGACACAAAACGAGGTCTAAAATCATGTTAGTTGCACTTAACAAGGTCTAAAATCATGTTTGTGGCACAAAACGAGGCCTAAAATCATGTTTGCGGCGCAAAACGAGGTCTAAAATCATGTTTGCGGCACTAAACGAGGCCTAAAATGATGTTTGCGGCGCAAAACGAGGTCTAAAATCATGTTTGTTGCACTTAACAAGGTCTAAAATCATGTTTGCGGCACTAAACGAGGTCTAAAATCATGTTTGTGGCACAAAACGAGGTCTAAAATCATGTTTGCGGCACTAAACGAGGTCTAAAATCATGTTTGTGGCACTAAACGAGGCCTAAAATCATGTTTGCGACACAAAACTATTGTAGACCTTCTTTATTGCAGCAAACATGATTTTAGACCTCGTTTTGTGCCGCAAACATGATTTTAGGCCTCGTTTTGTGCCACAAACATGATTTTAGACCTTGTTAAGTGCAACAAACATGATTTTAGACCTCGTTTTGTGCCGCAAACATGATTTTAGGCCTTGTTAAGTGCAACAAACATGATTTTAGACCTCGTTTTGTGCCGCAAATATGATTTTAGGCCTCGTTTTGTGCAACAAACATGATTTTAGACCTTGTTTTGTGCCGCAAACATGATTTTAGGCCTCGTTTTGTGCCACAAACATGATTTTAGACCTTGTTTTGTGCCGCAAACATGATTTTAGACCTCGTTTTGCGCCGCAAACATGATTTTAGGCCTCGTTTAGTGCCGCAAACATGATTTTAGACCTTGTTTTGTGCCGCAAACATGATTTTAGGCCTCGTTTTGTGCCACAAACATGATTTTAGACCTTGTTTTGTGCCGCAAACATGATTTTAGGCCTCGTTTTGTGCAACAAACATGATTTTAGACCTTGTTTTGTGCCGCAAACATGATTTTAGACCTTGTTTTGTGCCACAAACATGATTTTAGACCTTGTTAAGGTGCAGCAAACATGATTTTAGATGTTTGCGGCACAAAACGAGGTCTAAAATCATGTTTGCGGCACTAAACGAGGCCTAAAATGATGTTTGCGGCGCAAAACGAGGTCTAAAATCATGTTTGCGGCACTAAACGAGGTCTAAAATCATGTTTGTGGCACAAAACAAGGCCTAAAATCATGTTTGCGGCGCAAAACGAGGTCTAAAATCATGTTTGCGACACAAAACGAGGTCTAAAATCATGTTTGTGGCACAAAACGAGGCCTAAAATCATGTTAGTTGCACTTAACAAGGTCTAAAATCATGTTTGTGGCACTAAACAAGGCCTAAAATCATGTTTGCGACACAAAACTATTGTAGACCTTGTTTATTGCAGCAAACATGATTTTAGACCTCGTTTTGTGCCACAAACATGATTTTAGACCTCGTTTTGTGCCGCAAACATGATTTTAGGCCTTGTTAAGTGCAACAAACATGATTTTAGACCTCGTTTAGTGCCGCAAACATGATTTTAGACCTTGTTAAGTGCAACTAACATGATTTTAGGCCTCGTTTTGTGCCGCAAATATGATTTTAGGCCTCGTTTTGTGCAACAAACATGATTTTAGACCTTGTTTTGTGCCGCAAACATGATTTTAGGCCTCGTTTAGTGCCGCAAACATGATTTTAGACCTTGTTTTGCGCCGCAAACATGATTTTAGGCCTCGTTTTGTGCCACAAACATGATTTTAGACCTCGTTTTGCGCCGCAAACATGATTTTAGGCCTCGTTTTGTGCCACAAACATGATTTTAGACCTTGTTAAGTGCCACAAACATGATTTTAGACCTCGTTTTGTGCCACAAACATGATTTTAGACCTCGTTAAGTGCCACAAACATGATTTTAGGCCTCGTTTTGTGCCACAAACATGATTTTAGACCTTGTTAAGTGCAACAAACATGATTTTAGACCTCGTTTTGTGCCGCAAACATGATTTTAGACCTTGTTTTGTGCCACAAACATGATTTTAGACCTTGTTTTGTGCCGCAAACATGATTTTAGGCCTCGTTTTGTGCCACAAACATGATTTTAGACCTTGTTTTGTGCCGCAAACATGATTTTAGGCCTCGTTTTGTGCAACAAACATGATTTTAGACCTTGTTTTGTGCCGCAAACATGATTTTAGACCTTGTTTTGTGCCACAAACATGATTTTAGACCTTGTTAAGGTGCAGCAAACATGATTTTAGATGTTTGCGGCACAAAACGAGGTCTAAAATCATGTTTGCGGCACTAAACGAGGCCTAAAATGATGTTTGCGGCGCAAAACGAGGTCTAAAATCATGTTTGCGGCACTAAACGAGGTCTAAAATCATGTTTGTGGCACAAAACGAGGCCTAAAATCATGTTTGCGGCGCAAAACGAGGTCTAAAATCATGTTTGCGACACAAAACTATTGTAGACCTTTTTTATTGCAGCAAACATGATTTTAGACCTTGTTTTGTGCCACAAACATGATTTTAGACCTCGTTTTGTGCCACAAACATGATTTTAGACCTCGTTAAGTGCCACAAACATGATTTTAGGCCTCGTTTTGTGTCGCAAACATGATTTTAGGCCTCGTTTTGTGCCACAAACATGATTTTAGACCTTGTTAAGTGCAACAAACATGATTTTAGACCTCGTTAAGTGCCACAAACATGATTTTAGACCTCGTTTTGTGCCGCAAACATGATTTTAGACCTTGTTTTGTGCCACAAACATGATTTTAGACCTTGTTTTGTGCCGCAAACATGATTTTAGGCCTCGTTTTGTGCCACAAACATGATTTTAGACCTTGTTTTGTGCCGCAAACATGATTTTAGACCTTGTTTTGTGCCACAAACATGATTTTAGACCTTGTTAAGTGCAACAAACATGATTTTAGACCTCGTTTTGTGCCACAAACATGATTTTAGACCTTGTTAAGTGCAACAAACATGATTTTAGACCTCGTTTTGTGCCGCAAACATGATTTTAGGCCTCGTTTTGTGTCGCAAACATGATTTTAGACCTTGTTTTGTGCCGCAAACATGATTTTAGGCCTCGTTTTGTGCAACAAACATGATTTTAGACCTCGTTTTGTGCCACAAACATGATTTTAGACCTCGTTAAGTGCCACAAACATGATTTTAGGCCTCGTTTTGTGCCACAAACATGATTTTAGACCTTGTTAAGTGCAACAAACATGATTTTAGACCTCGTTTTGTGCCACAAACATGATTTTAGACCTCGTTTTGTGCCGCAAACACGATTTTAGACCTTGTTTTGTGCCACAAACATGATTTTAGACCTTGTTTTGTGCCACAAACATGATTTTAGACCTCGTTTTGTGCCACAAACATGATTTTAGACCTCGTTAAGTGCCACAAACATGATTTTAGGCCTCGTTTTGTGTCGCAAACATGATTTTAGGCCTCGTTTTGTGCCACAAACATGATTTTAGACCTCGTTTAGTGCCGCAAACATGATTTTAGACCTCGTTTTGTGCCGCAAACATGATTTTAGACCTCGTTTTGCGCCGCAAACATGATTTTAGGCCTCGTTTTGTGCCACAAACATGATTTTAGACCTTGTTAAGTGCCACAAACATGATTTTAGACCTCGTTAAGTGCCACAAACATGATTTTAGGCCTCGTTTTGTGCAACAAACATGATTTTAGACCTCGTTTTGCGCCGCAAACATGATTTTAGGCCTCGTTTTGTGCAACAAACATGATTTTAGACCTCGTTTTGCGCCGCAAACATGATTTTAGGCCTCGTTTTGTGCAACAAACATGATTTTAGACCTCGTTTTGCGCCGCAAACATGATTTTAGGCCTCGTTTTGTGCAACAAACATGATTTTAGACCTCGTTTTGCACCGCAAACATGATTTTAGGCCTCGTTTTGTGCCACAAACATGATTTTAGACATCGTTTTGTGCCGCAAACATGATTTTAGACCTCGTTTTGTGCCGCAAACATGATTTTAGACCTCGTTTTGCGCCGCAAACATGATTTTAGGCCTCGTTTTGTGCCACAAACATGATTTTAGACCTTGTTAAGTGCCACAAACATGATTTTAGACCTCGTTAAGTGCCACAAACATGATTTTAGGCCTCGTTTTGTGCAACAAACATGATTTTAGACCTCGTTTTGCGCCGCAAACATGATTTTAGGCCTCGTTTTGTGCAACAAACATGATTTTAGACCTCGTTTTGCGCCGCAAACATGATTTTAGGCCTCGTTTTGTGCAACAAACATGATTTTAGACCTCGTTTTGCGCCGCAAACATGATTTTAGGCCTCGTTTTGTGCAACAAACATGATTTTAGACCTCGTTTTGCACCGCAAACATGATTTTAGGCCTCGTTTTGTGCCACAAACATGATTTTAGACATCGTTTTGTGCCACAAACATGATTTTAGACCTTGTTAAGTGCCACAAACATGATTTTAGACCTCGTTTTGTGCCGCAAACATGATTTTAGACCTTGTTTTGTGCCACAAACATGATTTTAGACCTTGTTTTGTGCCGCAAACATGATTTTAGGCCTCGTTTTGTGCAACAAACATGATTTTAGACCTTGTTTTGTGCCACAAACATGATTTTAGACCTCGTTTTGTGCCACAAACATGATTTTAGACCTCGTTAAGTGCCACAAACATGATTTTAGGCCTCGTTTTGTGTCGCAAACATGATTTTAGGCCTCGTTTTGTGCCACAAACATGATTTTAGACCTCGTTTAGTGCCACAAACATGATTTTAGACCTCGTTAAGTGCCACAAACATGATTTTAGGCCTCGTTTTGTGCCACAAACATGATTTTAGACCTTGTTTTGTGCCGCAAACATGATTTTAGGCCTCGTTTTGTGCAACAAACATGATTTTAGACCTCGTTTTGCGCCGCAAACATGATTTTAGGCCTCGTTTTGTGCAACAAACATGATTTTAGACCTCGTTTTGCACCGCAAACATGATTTTAGGCCTCGTTTTGTGCCACAAACATGATTTTAGACCTTGTTTTGTGCCGCAAACATGATTTTAGGCCTCGTTTTGTGCAACAAACATGATTTTAGACCTCGTTTTGCGCCGCAAACATGATTTTAGGCCTCGTTTTGTGCAACAAACATGATTTTAGACCTTGTTTTGTGCCGCAAACATGATTTTAGACCTTGTTAAGGTGCAGCAAACATGATTTTAGACCTCGTTTTGCGCCGCAAACATGATTTTAGGCCTCGTTTAGTGCCGCAAACATGATTTTAGACCTCGTTTTGCGCCGCAAACATGATTTTAGGCCTCGTTTTGTGCCACAAACATGATTTTAGACCTCGTTTTGCGCCGCAAACATGATTTTAGGCCTCGTTTTGTGCCACAAACATGATTTTAGACCTTGTTAAGTGCAACTAACATGATTTTAGACCTCGTTTTGTGTCGCAAACATGATTTTAGGCCTCGTTTTGTGCCACAAACATGATTTTAGACCTCGTTTAGTGCAACAAACATGATTTTAGACCTCGTTTTGTGCCACAAACATGATTTTAGACCTTGTTAAGTGCAACTAACATGATTTTAGACCTCGTTTTGTGCCGCAAACATGATTTTAGACCTTGTTAAGTGCAACAAACATGATTTTAGACCTCGTTTTGCGCCGCAAACATCATTTTAGGCCTCGTTTAGTGCCACAAACATGATTTTAGACCTCGTTTTGCGCCGCAAACATGATTTTAGACCTCGTTTTGTGTCGCAAACATGATTTTAGGCCTTGTTTAGTGCCACAAACATGATTTTAGACCTCGTTTAGTGCCGCAAACATGATTTTAGACCTCGTTTTGCGCCGCAAACATCATTTTAGGCCTCGTTTAGTGCCGCAAACATGATTTTAGACCTCGTTTTGTGTCGCAAACATGATTTTAGACCTCGTTTTGTGCCGCGAACATGATTTTAGACCTTCTTTTGTGCCGCAAACATCTAAAATCATGTTTGCTGCACCTTAACAAGGTCTAAAATCATGTTTGTGGCACAAAACGAGGCCTAAAATCATGTTTGCGGCACAAAACGAGGTCTAAAATCATGTTTGTTGCACTTAACAAGGTCTAAAATCATTTTAGTTGCACTTAACAAGGTCTAAAATCATGTTTGCGGCACTAAACGAGGTCTAAAATCATGTTTGCGACACAAAACTATTGTAGACCTTGTTTATTGCAGCAAACATGATTTTAGACCTTGTTTTGTGCCACAAACATGATTTTAGACCTCGTTTTGTGCCACAAACATGATTTTAGGCCTCGTTTTGTGCCACAAACATGATTTTAGACCTCGTTTTGTGCCGCAAACATGATTTTAGACCTCGTTTTGCGCCGCAAACATGATTTTAGGCCTCGTTTTGTGCCACAAACATGATTTTAGACCTTGTTAAGTGCCACAAACATGATTTTAGACCTCGTTTTGCGCCGCAAACATGATTTTAGGCCTCGTTTTGTGCAACAAACATGATTTTAGGCCTCGTTTTGTGCCACAAACATGATTTTAGACCTTGTTAAGTGCCACAAACATGATTTTAGACCTCGTTTTGCGCCGCAAACATGATTTTAGGCCTCATTTTGTGCAACAAACATGATTTTAGGCCTCGTTTTGTGCCACAAACATGATTTTAGACCTCGTTTTGCGCCGCAAACATGATTTTAGGCCTCGTTTTGTGCCACAAACATGATTTTAGACCTCGTTTTGCGCCGCAAACATGATTTTAGGCCTCGTTTTGTGCAACAAACATGATTTTAGACCTCGTTTTGCGCCGCAAACATGATTTTAGGCCTCGTTTTGTGCCACAAACATGATTTTAGACCTCGTTTTGCGCCGCAAACATGATTTTAGGCCTCGTTTTGTGCCACAAACATGATTTTAGACCTCGTTTTGCGCCGCAAACATGATTTTAGGCCTCGTTTTGTGCAACAAACATGATTTTAGACCTTGTTAAGTGCCACAAACATGATTTTAGGCCTCGTTTTGTGCCACAAACATGATTTTAGACCTTGTTAAGTGCCACAAACATGATTTTAGACCTCGTTTTGCGCCGCAAACATGATTTTAGGCCTCGTTTTGTGCCACAAACATGATTTTAGACCTCGTTTTGTGCCGCAAACATGATTTTAGACCTTCTTTTGTGCCGCAAACATCTAAAATCATGTTTGCTGCACCTTAACAAGGTCTAAAATCATGTTTGTGGCACAAAACAAGGTCTAAAATCATGTTTGTGGCACAAAACGAGGCCTAAAATCATGTTTGCGGCACTAAACGAGGCCTAAAATCATGTTTGCGGCGCAAAACGAGGTCTAAAATCATGTTTGTGGCACAAAACGAGGCCTAAAATCATGTTTGCGACACAAAACGAGGTCTAAAATCATGTTTGCGACACAAAACTATTGTAGACCTTGTTTATTGCAGCAAACATGATTTTAGACCTCGTTTTGTGCCGCAAACATGATTTTAGGCCTCGTTTTGTGCCGCAAACATGATTTTAGACCTTGTTAAGTGCCACAAACATGATTTTAGGCCTCGTTTTGTGCCACAAACATGATTTTAGACCTCGTTTTGTGCCGCAAACATGATTTTAGACCTCGTTTTGCGCCGCAAACATGATTTTAGGCCTCGTTTTGTGCCACAAACATGATTTTAGACCTTGTTAAGTGCCACAAACATGATTTTAGGCCTCGTTTTGTGCCACAAACATGATTTTAGACCTTGTTAAGTGCCACAAACATGATTTTAGGCCTCGTTTTGTGCCACAAACATGATTTTAGACCTCGTTTTGCGCCGCAAACATGATTTTAGGCCTCGTTTTGTGCCACAAACATGATTTTAGACCTCGTTTTGTGCCGCAAACATGATTTTAGACCTCGTTTTGTGCCACAAACATGATTTTAGACCTCGTTTTGCGCCGCAAACATGATTTTAGGCCTCGTTTAGTGCCGCAAACATGATTTTAGACCTCGTTTTGCGCCGCAAACATGATTTTAGGCCTCGTTTTGTGCCACAAACATGATTTTAGACCTCGTTTTGCGCCGCAAACATGATTTTAGGCCTCGTTTTGTGCCACAAACATGATTTTAGGCCTCGTTTTGTGCAACAAACATGATTTTAGACCTCGTTTTGCGCCGCAAACATGATTTTAGGCCTCGTTTTGTGCCACAAACATGATTTTAGGCATTGTTTTGTGCCACAAACATGATTTTAGACCTTGTTAAGTGCCACAAACATGATTTTAGACCTCGTTAAGTGCCACAAACATGATTTTAGGCCTCGTTTTGTGCCACAAACATGATTTTAGACCTCGTTTTGCGCCGCAAACATGATTTTAGGCCTCATTTTGTGCCACAAACATGATTTTAGACCTTGTTTTGTGCCACAAACATGATTTTAGACCTTGTTTTGTGCCGCAAACATGATTTTAGGCCTCGTTTTGTGCCTCAAACATGATTTTAGACCTTGTTAAGGTGCAGCAAACATGATTTTAGATGTTTGCGGCACAAAAGAAGGTCTAAAATCATGTTTGCGGCACAAAACGAGGTCTAAAATCATGTTTGCGGCACTAAACGAGGCCTAAAATCATGTTTGTGGCACTAAACAAGGCCTAAAATCATGTTTGCGACACAAAACGAGGTCTAAAATCATGTTTGTGGCACTAAACAAGGCCTAAAATGATGTTTGCGGCGCAAAACGAGGTCTAAAATCATGTTTGTTGCACTTAACAAGGTCTAAAATCATGTTTGTGGCACAAAACGAGGCCTAAAATCATGTTTGCGGCGCAAAACGAGGTCTAAAATCATGTTTGTGGCACTAAACAAGGCCTAAAATCATGTTTGCGACACAAAACTATTGTAGACCTTGTTTATTGCAGCAAACATGATTTTAGACTTCGTTTTGCGCCGCAAACATGATTTTAGGCCTCGTTTTGTGCCACAAACATGATTTTAGACCTCGTTTTGCGCCGCAAACATGATTTTAGGCCTCGTTTTGTGCCACAAACATGATTTTAGACCTCGTTTTGTGCAACAAACATGATTTTAGGCCTTGTTTTGTGCAACAAACATGATTTTAGACCTCGTTTTGCGCCGCAAACATGATTTTAGGCCTAGTTTTGTGCCACAAACATGATTTTAGACCTTGTTTTGTGCCGCAAACATGATTTTAGGCCTCGTTTTGTGCCACAAACATGATTTTAGACCTCGTTTTGCGCCGCAAACATGATTTTAGGCCTCGTTTTGTGCCACAAACATGATTTTAGACCTTGTTAAGTGCCACAAACATGATTTTAGGCCTCGTTTTGTGCCACAAACATGATTTTAGACCTCGTTTTGCGCCGCAAACATGATTTTAGGCCTCGTTTTGTGCAACAAACATGATTTTAGACCTCGTTTTGCGACGCAAACATGATTTTAGGCCTCGTTTTGTGCCACAAACATGATTTTAGACCTTGTTAAGTGCCACAAACATGATTTTAGGCCTCGTTTTGTGCCACAAACATGATTTTAGACCTCGTTTTGCGCCGCAAACATGATTTTAGGCCTCGTTTTGTGCAACAAACATGATTTTAGACCTCGTTTTGCGCTGCAAACATGATTTTAGGCCTCGTTTTGTGCCACAAACATGATTTTAGACCTTGTTAAGTGCCACAAACATGATTTTAGGCCTCGTTTTGTGCCACAAACATGATTTTAGACCTCGTTTTGCGCCGCAAACATGATTTTAGGCCTCGTTTTGTGCAACAAACATGATTTTAGACCTCGTTTTGCGCCGCAAACATGATTTTAGGCCTCGTTTTGTGCCACAAACATGATTTTAGGCCTCATTTTGTGCCACAAACATGATTTTAGACCTTGTTAAGTGCCACAAACATGATTTTAGGCCTCGTTTTGTGCCACAAACATGATTTTAGACCTCGTTTTGCGCCGCAAACATGATTTTAGGCCTCGTTTTGTGCAACAAACATGATTTTAGACCTCGTTTTGCGCCGCAAACATGATTTTAGGCCTCGTTTTGTGCCACAAACATGATTTTAGACCTTGTTAAGTGCCACAAACATGATTTTAGGCCTCGTTTTGTGCCACAAACATGATTTTAGACCTCGTTTTGCGCCGCAAACATGATTTTAGGCCTCGTTTTGTGCAACAAACATGATTTTAGACCTCGTTTTGCGCCGCAAACATGATTTTAGGCCTCGTTTTGTGCCACAAACATGATTTTAGACCTCGTTTTGTGCAACAAACATGATTTTAGACCTCGTTTTGCGCCGCAAACATGATTTTAGGCCTCGTTTTGTGCAACAAACATGATTTTAGACCTCGTTTTGCGCCGCAAACATGATTTTAGGCCTCGTTTTGTGCCACAAACATGATTTTAGGCCTCGTTTTGTGCCACAAACATGATTTTAGACCTTGTTAAGTGCCACAAACATGATTTTAGGCCTCGTTTTGTGCAACAAACATGATTTTAGACCTCGTTTTGTGCCACAAACATGATTTTAGACCTTGTTAAGTGCCACAAACATGATTTTAGACCTCGTTAAGTGCCACAAACATGATTTTAGGCCTCGTTTTGTGCCACAAACATGATTTTAGACCTCGTTAAGTGCCACAAACATGATTTTAGGCCTCGTTTTGTGCCACAAACATGATTTTAGACCTCGTTAAGTGCCACAAACATGATTTTAGGCCTCGTTTTGTGCCACAAACATGATTTTAGACCTCGTTTTGCGCCGCAAACATGATTTTAGGCCTCATTTTGTGCCACAAACATGATTTTAGGCCTCGTTTTGTGCCTCAAACATGATTTTAGACCTTGTTAAGGTGCAGCAAACATGATTTTAGATGTTTGCGGCACAAAACGAGGTCTAAAATCATGTTTGCGACACAAAACGAGGTCTAAAATCATGTTTGTGGCACTAAACAAGGCCTAAAATGATGTTTGCGGCGCAAAACGAGGTCTAAAATCATGTTTGTTGCACTTAACAAGGTCTAAAATCATGTTTGTGGCACAAAACGAGGCCTAAAATCATGTTTGTGGCACAAAACGAGGCCTAAAATCATGTTTGCGGCGCAAAACGAGGTCTAAAATCATGTTTGTGGCACAAAACGAGGCCTAAAATCATGTTTGCGGCGCAAAACGAGGTCTAAAATCATGTTTGTTGCACTTAACAAGGTCTAAAATCATGTTTGTGGCACAAAACGAGGCCTAAAATCATGTTTGCGGCGCAAAACGAGGTCTAAAATCATGTTTGTTGCACTTAACAAGGTCTAAAATCATGTTTGTGGCACAAAACGAGGCCTAAAATCATGTTTGCGGCGCAAAACGAGGTCTAAAATCATGTTTGCGGCACTAAACGAGGCCTAAAATCATGTTTGCGGCGCAAAACGAGGTCTAAAATCATGTTTGTTGCACAAAACGAGGCCTAAAATCATGTTAGTTGCACTTAACAAGGTCTAAAATCATGTTTGTGGCACTAAACAAGGCCTAAAATCATGTTTGCGACACAAAACTATTGTAGACCTTGTTTATTGCAGCAAACATGATTTTAGACCTCGTTTTGCGCCGCAAACATGATTTTAGGCCTCGTTTTGTGCAACAAACATGATTTTAGACCTCGTTTTGCGCCGCAAACATGATTTTAGACCTCGTTTTGCGCCGCAAACATGATTTTAGGCCTCGTTTTGTGCAACAAACATGATTTTAGACCTTGTTTTGTGCCGCAAACATGATTTTAGACCTTGTTTTGTGCCGCAAACATGATTTTAGACCTCGTTTTGTGCCGCAAACATGATTTTAGGCCTCGTTTTGTGCCACAAACATGATTTTAGACCTCGTTTTGCGCCGCAAACATGATTTTAGGCCTCGTTTTGTGCAACAAACATGATTTTAGACCTTGTTTTGTGCCGCAAACATGATTTTAGACCTCGTTTTGTGCCGCAAACATGATTTTAGGCCTCGTTTTGTGCCGCAAACATGATTTTAGACCTCGTTTTGCGCCGCAAACATGATTTTAGGCCTCGTTTTGTGCAACAAACATGATTTTAGACCTCGTTTTGCGCCGCAAACATGATTTTAGGCCTCGTTTTGTGCCACAAACATGATTTTAGACCTCGTTTTGCGCCGCAAACATGATTTTAGACCTTGTTTTGTGCCACAAACATGATTTTAGACCTTGTTTTGTGCCGCAAACATGATTTTAGGCCTCGTTTTGTGCCACAAACATGATTTTAGACCTCGTTTTGCGCCGCAAACATGATTTTAGGCCTCGTTTTGTGCCACAAACATGATTTTAGACCTCGTTTTGCGCCACAAACATGATTTTAGGCCTCGTTTTGTGCAACAAACATGATTTTAGACCTCGTTTTGCGCCACAAACATGATTTTAGGCCTCGTTTTGTGCCACAAACATGATTTTAGACCTTGTTTTGTGCCGCAAACATGATTTTAGGCCTCGTTTTGTGCCACAAACATGATTTTAGACCTCGTTTTGCGCCGCAAACATGATTTTAGGCCTCGTTTTGTGCCACAAACATGATTTTAGACCTCGTTTTGCGCCGCAAACATGATTTTAGGCCTCGTTTTGTGCCACAAACATGATTTTAGACCTCGTTTTGCGCCGCAAACATGATTTTAGGCCTCGTTTTGTGCAACAAACATGATTTTAGACCTCGTTTTGTGCCACAAACATGATTTTAGACCTCGTTAAGTGCCGCAAACATGATTTTAGGCCTCGTTTTGTGCCGCAAACATGATTTTAGGCCTCGTTTTGTGCCGCAAACATGATTTTAGACCTCGTTTTGTGCCGCAAACATGATTTTAGGCCTCGTTTTGTGCCGCAAACATGATTTTAGACCTCGTTTTGTGCCGCAAACATGATTTTAGGCCTCGTTTTGTGCCGCAAACATGATTTTAGACCTCGTTTTGCGCCGCAAACATGATTTTAGGCCTCGTTTTGTGCAACAAACATGATTTTAGACCTCGTTTTGCGCCGCAAACATGATTTTAGGCCTCGTTTTGTGCCACAAACATGATTTTAGACCTCGTTTTGCGCCGCAAACATGATTTTAGGCCTCGTTTTGTGCAACAAACATGATTTTAGGCCTCGTTTTGTGCCACAAACATGATTTTAGGCCTCGTTTTGTGCCACAAACATGATTTTAGACCTTGTTAAGTGCCACAAACATGATTTTAGGCCTCGTTTTGTGCCACAAACATGATTTTAGACCTCGTTAAGTGCCACAAACATGATTTTAGGCCTCGTTTTGTGCCACAAACATGATTTTAGGCCTCATTTTGTGCCACAAACATGATTTTAGACCTCGTTAAGTGCCACAAACATGATTTTAGGCCTCGTTTTGTGCCACAAACATGATTTTAGACCTTGTTTTGTGCCGCAAACATGATTTTAGGCCTCGTTTTGTGCCTCAAACATGATTTTAGACCTTGTTAAGGTGCAGCAAACATGATTTTAGATGTTTGCGGCACAAAAGAAGGTCTAAAATCATGTTTGCGGCACAAAACGAGGTCTAAAATCATGTTTGCGGCACTAAACGAGGCCTAAAATCATGTTTGCGGCACAAAAGAAGGTCTAAAATCATGTTTGCGGCACAAAACGAGGTCTAAAATCATGTTTGCGGCACTAAACGAGGCCTAAAATCATGTTTGTGGCACTAAACAAGGCCTAAAATCATGTTTGCGACACAAAACGAGGTCTAAAATCATGTTTGTTGCACTTAACAAGGTCTAAAATCATGTTTGTTGCACTTAACAAGGTCTAAAATCATGTTTGTGGCACAAAACGAGGCCTAAAATCATGTTTGCAGCGCAAAACGAGGTCTAAAATCATGTTTGTTGCACTTAACAAGGTCTAAAATCATGTTTGTGGCACAAAACGAGGCCTAAAATCATGTTTGCGGCACTAAACGAGGCCTAAAATCATGTTTGTGGCACTAAACAAGGCCTAAAATCATGTTTGCGACACAAAACGAGGTCTAAAATCATGTTTGTGGCACTAAACAAGGCCTAAAATGATGTTTGTTGCACTTAACAAGGTCTAAAATCATGTTTGTGGCACAAAACGAGGTCTAAAATCATGTTTGCGGCACTAAACGAGGTCTAAAATCATGTTTGCGGCGCAAAACGAGGTCTAAAATCATGTTTGCGGCGCAAAACGAGGTCTAAAATCATGTTTGTTGCACTTAACAAGGTCTAAAATCATGTTTGTGGCACAAAACGAGGCCTAAAATCATGTTTGCGGCACAAAACAAGGTCTAAAATCATGTTTGTGGCACAAAACGAGGCCTAAAATCATGTTTGCGGCACTAAACGAGGCCTAAAATCATGTTTGCGGCGCAAAACGAGGTCTAAAATCATGTTTGTGGCACAAAACGAGGCCTAAAATCATGTTTGCGACACAAAACGAGGTCTAAAATCATGCTAGTTGCACTTAACAAGGTCTAAAATCATGTTTGTGGCACTAAACAAGGCCTAAAATCATGTTTGCGACACAAAACTATTGTAGACCTTGTTTATTGCAGCAAACATGATTTTAGACCTCGTTTTGTGCCGCAAACATGATTTTAGGCCTCGTTTTGTGCCGCAAACATGATTTTAGACCTTGTTAAGTGCCACAAACATGATTTTAGGCCTCGTTTTGTGCCACAAACATGATTTTAGACCTCGTTTTGTGCCGCAAACATGATTTTAGACCTCGTTTTGCGCCGCAAACATGATTTTAGGCCTCGTTTTGTGCCACAAACATGATTTTAGACCTTGTTAAGTGCCACAAACATGATTTTAGGCCTCGTTTTGTGCCACAAACATGATTTTAGACCTTGTTAAGTGCCACAAACATGATTTTAGACCTCGTTTTGCGCCGCAAACATGATTTTAGGCCTCGTTTTGTGCCACAAACATGATTTTAGACCTTGTTAAGTGCCACAAACATGATTTTAGGCCTCGTTTTGTGCCACAAACATGATTTTAGGCCTCGTTTTGTGCCACAAACATGATTTTAGACCTCGTTTTGCGCCGCAAACATGATTTTAGGCCTCGTTTTGTGCAACAAACATGATTTTAGACCTCGTTTTGCGCCGCAAACATGATTTTAGGCCTCGTTTTGTGCCACAAACATGATTTTAGACCTTGTTAAGTGCCACAAACATGATTTTAGGCCTCGTTTTGTGCCACAAACATGATTTTAGACCTCGTTTTGCGCCGCAAACATGATTTTAGGCCTCGTTTTGTGCAACAAACATGATTTTAGACCTCGTTTTGCGCTGCAAACATGATTTTAGGCCTCGTTTTGTGCCACAAACATGATTTTAGACCTTGTTAAGTGCCACAAACATGATTTTAGGCCTCGTTTTGTGCCACAAACATGATTTTAGACCTCGTTTTGCGCCGCAAACATGATTTTAGGCCTCGTTTTGTGCAACAAACATGATTTTAGACCTCGTTTTGCGCCGCAAACATGATTTTAGGCCTCGTTTTGTGCCACAAACATGATTTTAGGCCTCATTTTGTGCCACAAACATGATTTTAGACCTTGTTAAGTGCCACAAACATGATTTTAGGCCTCGTTTTGCGCCGCAAACATGATTTTAGGCCTCGTTTTGTGCAACAAACATGATTTTAGACCTCGTTTTGCGCCGCAAACATGATTTTAGGCCTCGTTTTGTGCCACAAACATGATTTTAGACCTTGTTAAGTGCCACAAACATGATTTTAGGCCTCGTTTTGTGCCAC
Organism: Oncorhynchus mykiss; assembly: GCF_013265735.2. Classification (NCBI taxonomy): domain Eukaryota; kingdom Metazoa; phylum Chordata; class Actinopteri; order Salmoniformes; family Salmonidae; genus Oncorhynchus; species Oncorhynchus mykiss. Next base: position 87,863 of record NW_023493827.1, read on the forward strand.
AAACATGATTTTAGACCTCGTTTTGCGCCGCAAACATGATTTTAGGCCTCGTTTTGTGCAACAAACATGATTTTAGACCTCGTTTTGCGCCGCAAACATGATTTTAGGCCTCGTTTTGTGCCACAAACATGATTTTAGACCTCGTTTTGTGCAACAAACATGATTTTAGACCTCGTTTTGCGCCGCAAACATGATTTTAGGCCTCGTTTTGTGCCACAAACATGATTTTAGGCCTCGTTTTGTGCCACAAACATGATTTTAGACCTTGTTAAGTGCCACAAACATGATTTTAGGCCTCGTTTTGTGCAACAAACATGATTTTAGACCTCGTTTTGTGCCACAAACATGATTTTAGACCTTGTTAAGTGCCACAAACATGATTTTAGACCTCGTTAAGTGCCACAAACATGATTTTAGGCCTCGTTTTGTGCCACAAACATGATTTTAGACCTCGTTTTGCGCCGCAAACATGATTTTAGGCCTCGTTTTGTGCCACAAACATGATTTTAGGCCTCGTTTTGTGCCACAAACATGATTTTAGACCTTGTTAAGTGCCACAAACATGATTTTAGGCCTCGTTTTGTGCAACAAACATGATTTTAGACCTCGTTAAGTGCCACAAACATGATTTTAGGCCTCGTTTTGTGCCACAAACATGATTTTAGACCTTGTTAAGTGCCACAAACATGATTTTAGACCTCGTTAAGTGCCACAAACATGATTTTAGGCCTCGTTTTGTGCCACAAACATGATTTTAGACCTTGTTAAGTGCCACAAACATGATTTTAGGCCTCGTTTTGTGCCACAAACATGATTTTAGACCTCGTTTTGCGCCGCAAACATGATTTTAGGCCTCGTTTTGTGCAACAAACATGATTTTAGACCTCGTTTTGCGCCGCAAACATGATTTTAGGCCTCGTTTTGTGCCACAAACATGATTTTAGGCCTCATTTTGTGCCACAAACATGATTTTAGACCTTGTTAAGTGCCACAAACATGATTTTAGGCCTCGTTTTGTGCCACAAACATGATTTTAGACCTCGTTTTGCGCCGCAAACATGATTTTAGGCCTCGTTTTGTGCAACAAACATGATTTTAGACCTCGTTTTGCGCCGCAAACATGATTTTAGACCTCGTTTTGCGCCGCAAACATGATTTTAGGCCTCGTTTTGTGCAACAAACATGATTTTAGACCTCGTTTTGCGCCGCAAACATGATTTTAGGCCTCGTTTTGTGCCACAAACATGATTTTAGACCTTGTTAAGTGCCACAAACATGATTTTAGGCCTCGTTTTGTGCCACAAACATGATTTTAGACCTCGTTTTGCGCCGCAAACATGATTTTAGGCCTCGTTTTGTGCAACAAACATGATTTTAGACCTCGTTTTGCGCCGCAAACATGATTTTAGGCCTCGTTTTGTGCCACAAACATGATTTTAGACCTCGTTTTGTGCAACAAACATGATTTTAGACCTCGTTTTGCGCCGCAAACATGATTTTAGGCCTCGTTTTGTGCCACAAACATGATTTTAGGCCTCGTTTTGTGCCACAAACATGATTTTAGACCTTGTTAAGTGCCACAAACATGATTTTAGGCCTCGTTTTGTGCAACAAACATGATTTTAGACCTCGTTTTGTGCCACAAACATGATTTTAGACCTTGTTAAGTGCCACAAACATGATTTTAGACCTCGTTAAGTGCCACAAACATGATTTTAGGCCTCGTTTTGTGCCACAAACATGATTTTAGACCTCGTTTTGCGCCGCAAACATGATTTTAGGCCTCGTTTTGTGCCACAAACATGATTTTAGGCCTCGTTTTGTGCCACAAACATGATTTTAGACCTTGTTAAGTGCCACAAACATGATTTTAGGCCTCGTTTTGTGCAACAAACATGATTTTAGACCTCGTTAAGTGCCACAAACATGATTTTAGGCCTCGTTTTGTGCCACAAACATGATTTTAGACCTTGTTAAGTGCCACAAACATGATTTTAGACCTCGTTAAGTGCCACAAACATGATTTTAGGCCTCGTTTTGTGCAACAAACATGATTTTAGACCTCGTTTTGCGCCGCAAACATGATTTTAGGCCTCGTTTTGTGCCACAAACATGATTTTAGGCCTCGTTTTGTGCCACAAACATGATTTTAGACCTTGTTAAGTGCCACAAACATGATTTTAGGCCTCGTTTTGTGCAACAAACATGATTTTAGACCTCGTTTTGTGCCACAAACATGATTTTAGACCTTGTTAAGTGCCACAAACATGATTTTAGACCTCGTTAAGTGCCACAAACATGATTTTAGGCCTCGTTTTGTGCCACAAACATGATTTTAGACCTCGTTAAGTGCCACAAACATGATTTTAGACCTCGTTAAGTGCCACAAACATGATTTTAGGCCTCGTTTTGTGCCACAAACATGATTTTAGACCTCGTTAAGTGCCACAAACATGATTTTAGGCCTCGTTTTGTGCCACAAACATGATTTTAGACCTCGTTTTGCGCCGCAAACATGATTTTAGGCCTCATTTTGTGCCACAAACATGATTTTAGGCCTCGTTTTGTGCCTCAAACATGATTTTAGACCTTGTTAAGGTGCAGCAAACATGATTTTAGATGTTTGCGGCACAAAACGAGGTCTAAAATCATGTTTGCGACACAAAACGAGGTCTAAAATCATGTTTGTGGCACTAAACAAGGCCTAAAATGATGTTTGCGGCGCAAAACGAGGTCTAAAATCATGTTTGTTGCACTTAACAAGGTCTAAAATCATGTTTGTGGCACAAAACGAGGCCTAAAATCATGTTTGTGGCACAAAACGAGGCCTAAAATCATGTTTGCGGCGCAAAACGAGGTCTAAAATCATGTTTGTGGCACAAAACGAGGCCTAAAATCATGTTTGCGGCGCAAAACGAGGTCTAAAATCATGTTTGTTGCACTTAACAAGGTCTAAAATCATGTTTGTGGCACAAAACGAGGCCTAAAATCATGTTTGCGGCGCAAAACGAGGTCTAAAATCATGTTTGTTGCACTTAACAAGGTCTAAAATCATGTTTGTGGCACAAAACGAGGCCTAAAATCATGTTTGCGGCGCAAAACGAGGTCTAAAATCATGTTTGCGGCACTAAACGAGGCCTAAAATCATGTTTGCGGCGCAAAACGAGGTCTAAAATCATGTTTGTTGCACAAAACGAGGCCTAAAATCATGTTAGTTGCACTTAACAAGGTCTAAAATCATGTTTGTGGCACTAAACAAGGCCTAAAATCATGTTTGCGACACAAAACTATTGTAGACCTTGTTTATTGCAGCAAACATGATTTTAGACCTCGTTTTGCGCCGCAAACATGATTTTAGGCCTCGTTTTGTGCAACAAACATGATTTTAGACCTCGTTTTGCGCCACAAACATGATTTTAGACCTTGTTTTGTGCCACAAACATGATTTTAGACCTTGTTTTGTGCCGCAAACATGATTTTAGGCCTCGTTTTGTGCCACAAACATGATTTTAGACCTCGTTTTGCGCCGCAAACATGATTTTAGACCTCGTTTTGCGCCGCAAACATGATTTTAGGCCTCGTTTTGTGCAACAAACATGATTTTAGACCTTGTTTTGTGCCGCAAACATGATTTTAGACCTTGTTTTGTGCCGCAAACATGATTTTAGACCTCGTTTTGTGCCGCAAACATGATTTTAGGCCTCGTTTTGTGCCGCAAACATGATTTTAGACCTCGTTTTGCGCCGCAAACATGATTTTAGACCTCGTTTTGCGCCACAAACATGATTTTAGGCCTCGTTTTGTGCCACAAACATGATTTTAGACCTCGTTTTGCGCCGCAAACATGATTTTAGGCCTCGTTTTGTGCAACAAACATGATTTTAGACCTTGTTTTGTGCCGCAAACATGATTTTAGACCTCGTTTTGTGCCGCAAACATGATTTTAGGCCTCGTTTTGTGCCGCAAACATGATTTTAGACCTCGTTTTGCGCCGCAAACATGATTTTAGACCTCGTTTTGCGCCACAAACATGATTTTAGGCCTCGTTTTGTGCAACAAACATGATTTTAGACCTCGTTTTGCGCCACAAACATGATTTTAGGCCTCGTTTTGTGCCACAAACATGATTTTAGACCTTGTTTTGTGCCGCAAACATGATTTTAGGCCTCGTTTTGTGCCACAAACATGATTTTAGACCTCGTTTTGCGCCGCAAACATGATTTTAGGCCTCGTTTTGTGCCACAAACATGATTTTAGACCTCGTTTTGCGCCGCAAACATGATTTTAGGCCTCGTTTTGTGCAACAAACATGATTTTAGACCTCGTTTTGCGCCGCAAACATGATTTTAGGCCTCATTTTGTGCCACAAACATGATTTTAGGCCTCGTTTTGTGCCACAAACATGATTTTAGACCTTGTTAAGTGCCACAAACATGATTTTAGGCCTCGTTTTGTGCCACAAACATGATTTTAGACCTCGTTAAGTGCCACAAACATGATTTTAGACCTTGTTAAGTGCCACAAACATGATTTTAGGCCTCGTTTTGTGCCACAAACATGATTTTAGACCTCGTTTTGTGCCGCAAACATGATTTTAGGCCTCGTTTTGTGCCACAAACATGATTTTAGACCTCGTTTTGCGCCGCAAACATGATTTTAGGCCTCGTTTTGTGCCACAAACATGATTTTAGACCTCGTTTTGTGCCGCAAACATGATTTTAGACCTCGTTTTGTGCCACAAACATGATTTTAGACCTCGTTTTGCGCCGCAAACATGATTTTAGGCCTCGTTTAGTGCCGCAAACATGATTTTAGACCTCGTTTTGCGCCGCAAACATGATTTTAGGCCTCGTTTTGTGCCACAAACATGATTTTAGACCTCGTTTTGCGCCGCAAACATGATTTTAGGCCTCGTTTTGTGCCACAAACATGATTTTAGGCCTCGTTTTGTGCAACAAACATGATTTTAGACCTCGTTTTGCGCCGCAAACATGATTTTAGGCCTCGTTTTGTGCCACAAACATGATTTTAGGCATTGTTTTGTGCCACAAACATGATTTTAGACCTTGTTAAGTGCCACAAACATGATTTTAGACCTCGTTAAGTGCCACAAACATGATTTTAGGCCTCGTTTTGTGCCACAAACATGATTTTAGACCTCGTTAAGTGCCACAAACATGATTTTAGGCCTCGTTTTGTGCCACAAACATGATTTTAGACCTCGTTTTGCGCCGCAAACATGATTTTAGGCCTCATTTTGTGCCACAAACATGATTTTAGACCTTGTTTTGTGCCACAAACATGATTTTAGACCTTGTTTTGTGCCGCAAACATGATTTTAGGCCTCGTTTTGTGCCTCAAACATGATTTTAGACCTTGTTAAGGTGCAGCAAACATGATTTTAGATGTTTGCGGCACAAAAGAAGGTCTAAAATCATGTTTGCGGCACAAAACGAGGTCTAAAATCATGTTTGCGGCACTAAACGAGGCCTAAAATCATGTTTGTGGCACTAAACAAGGCCTAAAATGATGTTTGCGGCGCAAAACGAGGTCTAAAATCATGTTTGTTGCACTTAACAAGGTCTAAAATCATGTTTGTGGCACAAAACGAGGCCTAAAATCATGTTTGCGGCGCAAAACGAGGTCTAAAATCATGTTTGTTGCACTTAACAAGGTCTAAAATCATGTTTGTGGCACAAAACGAGGCCTAAAATCATGTTTGCGGCGCAAAACGAGGTCTAAAATCATGTTTGTGGCACAAAACGAGGCCTAAAATCATGTTTGCGGCGCAAAACGAGGTCTAAAATCATTTTAGTTGCACTTAACAAGGTCTAAAATCATGTTTGTGGCACTAAACAAGGCCTAAAATCATGTTTGCGACACAAAACTATTGTAGACCTTGTTTATTGCAGCAAACATGATTTTAGACTTCGTTTTGCGCCGCAAACATGATTTTAGGCCTCGTTTTGTGCCACAAACATGATTTTAGACCTCGTTTTGCGCCGCAAACATGATTTTAGGCCTCGTTTTGTGCCACAAACATGATTTTAGACCTCGTTTTGTGCAACAAACATGATTTTAGGCCTTGTTTTGTGCAACAAACATGATTTTAGACCTCGTTTTGCGCCGCAAACATGATTTTAGGCCTAATTTTGTGCCACAAACATGATTTTAGACCTTGTTTTGTGCCGCAAACATGATTTTAGGCCTCGTTTTGTGCCACAAACATGATTTTAGACCTCGTTTTGTGCCGCAAACATGATTTTAGGCCTCGTTTTGTGCCACAAACATGATTTTAGACCTTGTTAAGTGCCACAAACATGATTTTAGGCCTCGTTTTGTGCCACAAACATGATTTTAGACCTCGTTTTGCGCCGCAAACATGATTTTAGGCCTCGTTTTGTGCAACAAACATGATTTTAGACCTCGTTTTGCGCCGCAAACATGATTTTAGGCCTCGTTTTGTGCCACAAACATGATTTTAGACCTTGTTAAGTGCCACAAACATGATTTTAGGCCTCGTTTTGTGCCACAAACATGATTTTAGACCTCGTTTTGCGCCGCAAACATGATTTTAGGCCTCGTTTTGTGCAACAAACATGATTTTAGACCTCGTTTTGCGCTGCAAACATGATTTTAGGCCTCGTTTTGTGCCACAAACATGATTTTAGACCTTGTTAAGTGCCACAAACATGATTTTAGGCCTCGTTTTGTGCCACAAACATGATTTTAGACCTCGTTTTGCGCCGCAAACATGATTTTAGGCCTCGTTTTGTGCAACAAACATGATTTTAGACCTCGTTTTGCGCCGCAAACATGATTTTAGGCCTCGTTTTGTGCCACAAACATGATTTTAGGCCTCATTTTGTGCCACAAACATGATTTTAGACCTTGTTAAGTGCCACAAACATGATTTTAGGCCTCGTTTTGTGCCACAAACATGATTTTAGACCTCGTTTTGCGCCGCAAACATGATTTTAGGCCTCGTTTTGTGCAACAAACATGATTTTAGACCTCGTTTTGCGCCGCAAACATGATTTTAGGCCTCGTTTTGTGCCACAAACATGATTTTAGACCTTGTTAAGTGCCACAAACATGATTTTAGGCCTCGTTTTGTGCCACAAACATGATTTTAGACCTCGTTTTGCGCCGCAAACATGATTTTAGGCCTCGTTTTGTGCAACAAACATGATTTTAGACCTCGTTTTGCGCCGCAAACATGATTTTAGGCCTCGTTTTGTGCCACAAACATGATTTTAGACCTCGTTTTGTGCAACAAACATGATTTTAGACCTCGTTTTGCGCCGCAAACATGATTTTAGGCCTCGTTTTGTGCAACAAACATGATTTTAGACCTCGTTTTGCGCCGCAAACATGATTTTAGGCCTCGTTTTGTGCCACAAACATGATTTTAGGCCTCGTTTTGTGCCACAAACATGATTTTAGACCTTGTTAAGTGCCACAAACATGATTTTAGGCCTCGTTTTGTGCAACAAACATGATTTTAGACCTCGTTTTGTGCCACAAACATGATTTTAGACCTTGTTAAGTGCCACAAACATGATTTTAGACCTCGTTAAGTGCCACAAACATGATTTTAGGCCTCGTTTTGTGCCACAAACATGATTTTAGACCTCGTTAAGTGCCACAAACATGATTTTAGGCCTCGTTTTGTGCCACAAACATGATTTTAGACCTCGTTAAGTGCCACAAACATGATTTTAGGCCTCGTTTTGTGCCACAAACATGATTTTAGACCTCGTTTTGCGCCGCAAACATGATTTTAGGCCTCATTTTGTGCCACAAACATGATTTTAGGCCTCGTTTTGTGCCTCAAACATGATTTTAGACCTTGTTAAGGTGCAGCAAACATGATTTTAGATGTTTGCGGCACAAAACGAGGTCTAAAATCATGTTTGCGACACAAAACGAGGTCTAAAATCATGTTTGTGGCACTAAACAAGGCCTAAAATGATGTTTGCGGCGCAAAACGAGGTCTAAAATCATGTTTGTTGCACTTAACAAGGTCTAAAATCATGTTTGTGGCACAAAACGAGGCCTAAAATCATGTTTGTGGCACAAAACGAGGCCTAAAATCATGTTTGCGGCGCAAAACGAGGTCTAAAATCATGTTTGTGGCACAAAACGAGGCCTAAAATCATGTTTGCGGCGCAAAACGAGGTCTAAAATCATGTTTGTTGCACTTAACAAGGTCTAAAATCATGTTTGTGGCACAAAACGAGGCCTAAAATCATGTTTGCGGCGCAAAACGAGGTCTAAAATCATGTTTGTTGCACTTAACAAGGTCTAAAATCATGTTTGTGGCACAAAACGAGGCCTAAAATCATGTTTGCGGCGCAAAACGAGGTCTAAAATCATGTTTGCGGCACTAAACGAGGCCTAAAATCATGTTTGCGGCGCAAAACGAGGTCTAAAATCATGTTTGTTGCACAAAACGAGGCCTAAAATCATGTTAGTTGCACTTAACAAGGTCTAAAATCATGTTTGTGGCACTAAACAAGGCCTAAAATCATGTTTGCGACACAAAACTATTGTAGACCTTGTTTATTGCAGCAAACATGATTTTAGACCTCGTTTTGCGCCGCAAACATGATTTTAGGCCTCGTTTTGTGCAACAAACATGATTTTAGACCTCGTTTTGCGCCACAAACATGATTTTAGACCTTGTTTTGTGCCACAAACATGATTTTAGACCTTGTTTTGTGCCGCAAACATGATTTTAGGCCTCGTTTTGTGCCACAAACATGATTTTAGACCTCGTTTTGCGCCGCAAACATGATTTTAGACCTCGTTTTGTGCCGCAAACATGATTTTAGACCTCGTTTTGTGCCGCAAACATGATTTTAGGCCTCGTTTTGTGCCGCAAACATGATTTTAGACCTCGTTTTGTGCCGCAAACATGATTTTAGACCTCGTTTTGTGCCGCAAACATGATTTTAGGCCTCGTTTTGTGCCGCAAACATGATTTTAGACCTCGTTTTGCGCCGCAAACATGATTTTAGGCCTCGTTTTGTGCAACAAACATGATTTTAGACCTCGTTTTGCGCCGCAAACATGATTTTAGGCCTCGTTTTGTGCCACAAACATGATTTTAGACCTCGTTTTGCGCCGCAAACATGATTTTAGACCTTGTTTTGTGCCACAAACATGATTTTAGACCTTGTTTTGTGCCGCAAACATGATTTTAGGCCTCGTTTTGTGCCACAAACATGATTTTAGACCTCGTTTTGCGCCGCAAACATGATTTTAGGCCTCGTTTTGTGCCACAAACATGATTTTAGACCTCGTTTTGCGCCACAAACATGATTTTAGGCCTCGTTTTGTGCAACAAACATGATTTTAGACCTCGTTTTGCGCCACAAACATGATTTTAGGCCTCGTTTTGTGCCACAAACATGATTTTAGACCTTGTTTTGTGCCGCAAACATGATTTTAGGCCTCGTTTTGTGCCACAAACATGATTTTAGACCTCGTTTTGCGCCGCAAACATGATTTTAGGCCTCGTTTTGTGCCACAAACATGATTTTAGACCTCGTTTTGCGCCGCAAACATGATTTTAGGCCTCGTTTTGTGCAACAAACATGATTTTAGACCTCGTTTTGCGCCGCAAACATGATTTTAGGCCTCATTTTGTGCCACAAACATGATTTTAGACCTTGTTTTGTGCCGCAAACATGATTTTAGACCTCGTTTTGTGCCGCAAACATGATTTTAGGCCTCGTTTTGTGCCGCAAACATGATTTTAGGCCTCGTTTTGTGCCACAAACATGATTTTAGACCTTGTTAAGTGCCACAAACATGATTTTAGGCCTCGTTTTGTGCAACAAACATGATTTTAGACCTCGTTTTGCGCCGCAAACATGATTTTAGGCCTCGTTTTGTGCCACAAACATGATTTTAGACCTCGTTTTGCGCCGCAAACATGATTTTAGGCCTCGTTTTGTGCAACAAACATGATTTTAGGCCTCGTTTTGTGCCACAAACATGATTTTAGGCCTCGTTTTGTGCCACAAACATGATTTTAGACCTTGTTAAGTGCCACAAACATGATTTTAGGCCTCGTTTTGTGCCACAAACATGATTTTAGACCTCGTTAAGTGCCACAAACATGATTTTAGGCCTCGTTTTGTGCCACAAACATGATTTTAGGCCTCATTTTGTGCCACAAACATGATTTTAGACCTCGTTAAGTGCCACAAACATGATTTTAGGCCTCGTTTTGTGCCACAAACATGATTTTAGACCTTGTTTTGTGCCGCAAACATGATTTTAGGCCTCGTTTTGTGCCACAAACATGATTTTAGGCCTCATTTTGTGCCACAAACATGATTTTAGACCTCGTTAAGTGCCACAAACATGATTTTAGGCCTCGTTTTGTGCCACAAACATGATTTTAGACCTTGTTTTGTGCCGCAAACATGATTTTAGGCCTCGTTTTGTGCCTCAAACATGATTTTAGACCTTGTTAAGGTGCAGCAAACATGATTTTAGATGTTTGCGGCACAAAAGAAGGTCTAAAATCATGTTTGCGGCACAAAACGAGGTCTAAAATCATGTTTGCGGCACTAAACGAGGCCTAAAATCATGTTTGCGGCACAAAAGAAGGTCTAAAATCATGTTTGCGGCACAAAACGAGGTCTAAAATCATGTTTGCGGCACTAAACAAGGCCTAAAATCATGTTTGTGGCACTAAACAAGGCCTAAAATCATGTTTGCGACACAAAACGAGGTCTAAAATCATGTTTGTTGCACTTAACAAGGTCTAAAATCATGTTTGTTGCACTTAACAAGGTCTAAAATCATGTTTGTGGCACAAAACGAGGCCTAAAATCATGTTTGCGGCGCAAAACGAGGTCTAAAATCATGTTTGTTGCACTTAACAAGGTCTAAAATCATGTTTGTGGCACTAAACAAGGCCTAAAATGATGTTTGTTGCACTTAACAAGGTCTAAAATCATGTTTGTGGCACAAAACGAGGTCTAAAATCATGTTTGCGGCACTAAACGAGGTCTAAAATCATGTTTGCGGCGCAAAACGAGGTCTAAAATCATGTTTGCGGCGCAAAACGAGGTCTAAAATCATGTTTGTTGCACTTAACAAGGTCTAAAATCATGTTTGTGGCACAAAACGAGGCCTAAAATCATGTTTGCGACACAAAACGAGGTCTAAAATCATGTTAGTTGCACTTAACAAGGTCTAAAATCATGTTTGTGGCACTAAACAAGGCCTAAAATCATGTTTGCGACACAAAACTATTGTAGACCTTGTTTATTGCAGCAAACATGATTTTAGACCTTGTTTTGTGCCACAAACATGATTTTAGACCTCGTTTTGTGCCGCAAACATGATTTTAGACCTCGTTTTGCGCCGCAAACATGATTTTAGGCCTCGTTTTGTGCCACAAACATGATTTTAGGCCTCGTTTTGTGCCACAAACATGATTTTAGACCTCGTTTTGTGTCGCAAACATGATTTTAGACCTCGTTTTGTGCCACAAACATGATTTTAGACCTTATTTTGTGCCACAAACCTGATTTTAGACCTTGTTAAGGTGCAGCAAACATGATTTTAGATGTTTGCGGCACAAAAGAAGGTCTAAAATCATGTTTGCGGCACAAAACGAGGTCTAAAATCATGTTTGTGGCACAAAACGAGGCCTAAAATCATGTTTGCGGCGCAAAACGAGGTCTAAAATCATGTTTGTTGCACTTAACAAGGTCTAAAATCATGTTTGTGGCACAAAACGAGGCCTAAAATCATGTTTGCGGCGCAAAACGAGGTCTAAAATCATGTTAGTTGCACTTAACAAGGTCTAAAATCATGTTTGTGGCACTAAACAAGGCCTAAAATCATGTTTGCGACACAAAACTATTGTAGACCTTGTTTATTGCAGCAAACATGATTTTAGACCTCGTTTTGCGCCGCAAACATGATTTTAGGCCTCGTTTTGTGCAACAAACATGATTTTAGACCTCGTTTTGCGCCGCAAACATGATTTTAGGCCTCATTTTGTGCCACAAACATGATTTTAGACCTTGTTTTGTGCCACAAACATGATTTTAGACCTTGTTTTGTGCCGCAAACATGATTTTAGGCCTCGTTTTGTGCCGCAAACATGATTTTAGGCCTCGTTTTGTGCCACAAACATGATTTTAGGCCTCGTTTTGTGCAACAAACATGATTTTAGACCTCGTTTTGCGCCGCAAACATGATTTTAGGCCTCATTTTGTGCCACAAACATGATTTTAGACCTCGTTTTGCGCCGCAAACATGATTTTAGGCCTCATTTTGTGCCACAAACATGATTTTAGACCTTGTTTTGTGCCGCAAACATGATTTTAGACCTCGTTTTGTGCCGCAAACATGATTTTAGGCCTCGTTAAGTGCCACAAACATGATTTTAGGCCTCGTTTTGTGCCACAAACATGATTTTAGACCTCGTTTTGTGCAACAAACATGATTTTAGACCTCGTTTTGCGCCGCAAACATGATTTTAGGCCTCGTTTTGTGCAACAAACATGATTTTAGGCCTCGTTTTGTGCCACAAACATGATTTTAGACCTCGTTTTGTGCAACAAACATGATTTTAGACCTCGTTTTGCGCCGCAAACATGATTTTAGGCCTCGTTTTGTGCCACAAACATGATTTTAGGCCTCGTTTTGTGCCACAAACATGATTTTAGACCTTGTTAAGTGCCACAAACATGATTTTAGGCCTCGTTTTGTGCCACAAACATGATTTTAGACCTCGTTAAGTGCCACAAACATGATTTTAGGCCTCGTTTTGTGCCACAAACATGATTTTAGACCTCGTTAAGTGCCACAAACATGATTTTAGGCATCGTTTTGTGCCACAAACATGATTTTAGACCTTGTTAAGTGCCACAAACATGATTTTAGGCCTCGTTAAGTGCCACAAACATGATTTTAGGCCTCGTTTTGTGCCACAAACATGATTTTAGACCTCGTTAAGTGCCACAAACATGATTTTAGGCCTCGTTTTGTGCCACAAACATGATTTTAGACCTTGTTAAGTGCCACAAACATGATTTTAGACCTCGTTAAGTGCCACAAACATGATTTTAGGCCTCGTTTTGTGCCACAAACATGATTTTAGACCTCGTTAAGTGCCACAAACATGATTTTAGGCCTCATTTTGTGCCACAAACATGATTTTAGACCTTGTTAAGTGCAACAAACATGATTTTAGACCTCGTTTTGCGCCGCAAACATGATTTTAGGCCTCGTTTTGTGCCACAAACATGATTTTAGACCTTGTTAAGTGCAACAAACATGATTTTAGACCTCGTTTTGCGCCGCAAACATGATTTTAGGCCTCGTTTTGTGCAACAAACATGATTTTAGGCCTCGTTTTGTGCAACAAACATGATTTTAGACCTCGTTTTGCGCCGCAAACATGATTTTAGGCCTCATTTTGTGCCACAAACATGATTTTAGACCTTGTTTTGTGCCGCAAACATGATTTTAGACCTCGTTTTGTGCCGCAAACATGATTTTAGGCCTCGTTTTGTGCCACAAACATGATTTTAGACCTCGTTTTGCGCCGCAAACATGATTTTAGGCCTCGTTTTGTGCCACAAACATGATTTTAGACCTCGTTTTGCGCCGCAAACATGATTTTAGGCCTCGTTTTGTGCAACAAACATGATTTTAGACCTCGTTTTGCGCCGCAAACATGATTTTAGGCCTCATTTTGTGCCACAAACATGATTTTAGACCTTGTTTTGTGCCGCAAACATGATTTTAGACCTCGTTTTGTGCCGCAAACATGATTTTAGGCCTCGTTTTGTGCCACAAACATGATTTTAGACCTCGTTTTGCGCCGCAAACATGATTTTAGGCCTCGTTTTGTGCCACAAACATGATTTTAGACCTCGTTTTGCGCCGCAAACATGATTTTAGGCCTCGTTTTGTGCAACAAACATGATTTTAGACCTCGTTTTGCGCCGCAAACATGATTTTAGGCCTCGTTTTGTGCCACAAACATGATTTTAGGCCTCATTTTGTGCCACAAACATGATTTTAGACCTTGTTTTTGTGCCGCAAACATGATTTTAGACCTCGTTTTGTGCCGCAAACATGATTTTAGGCCTCGTTTTGTGCCACAAACATGATTTTAGACCTCGTTTTGCGCCGCAAACATGATTTTAGGCCTCGTTTTGTGCCACAAACATGATTTTAGACCTTGTTAAGTGCCACAAACATGATTTTAGGCCTCGTTTTGTGCCACAAACATGATTTTAGACCTCGTTTTGCGCCGCAAACATGATTTTAGGCCTCGTTTTGTGCAACAAACATGATTTTAGACCTTGTTAAGTGCCACAAACATGATTTTAGGCCTCGTTTTGTGCCACAAACATGATTTTAGACCTCGTTTTGCGCCGCAAACATGATTTTAGGCCTCGTTTTGTGCAACAAACATGATTTTAGACCTTGTTAAGTGCCACAAACATGATTTTAGGCCTCGTTTTGTGCAACAAACATGATTTTAGACCTCGTTTTGCGCCGCAAACATGATTTTAGGCCTCGTTTTGTGCCACAAACATGATTTTAGGCATTGTTTTGTGCCACAAACATGATTTTAGACCTCGTTTTGTGTCGCAAACATGATTTTAGGCCTTGTTTAGTGCCACAAACATGATTTTAGGCCTCGTTTTGTGCCGCAAACATGATTTTAGACCTTCTTTTGTGCCGCAAACATCTAAAATCATGTTTGCTGCACCTTAACAAGGTCTAAAATCATGTTTGAGGCACAAAACGAGGCCTAAAATCATGTTTGCGGCACAAAACAAGGTCTAAAATCATGTTTGTGGCACAAAACAAGGTCTAAAATCATGTTTGTGGCACAAAATGAGGCCTAAAATCATGTTTGCGGTGCAAAACGAGGTCTAAAATCATGTTTGTTGCACAAAACGAGGTCTAAAATCATGTTTGTGGCACAAAACGAGGCCTAAAATCATGTTTGCGGCGCAAAACGAGGTCTAAAATCATGTTTGTGGCACTTAACAAGGCCTAAAATCATGTTTGTGGCACTTAACAAGGCCTAAAATCATGTTTGCGACACAAAACTATTGTAGACCTTGTTTATTGCAGCAAACATGATTTTAGACTTCGTTTTGCGCCGCAAACATGATTTTAGGCCTCGTTTTGTGCCGCAAACATGATTTTAGGCCTCGTTTTGTGCCACAAACATGATTTTAGGCCTCGTTTTGTGCCACAAACATGATTTTAGACCTTGTTAAGTGCCACAAACATGATTTTAGGCCTCGTTTTGTGCAACAAACATGATTTTAGACCTCGTTTTGCGCCGCAAACATGATTTTAGGCCTAATTTTGTGCCACAAACATGATTTTAGACCTTGTTTTGTGCCGCAAACATGATTTTAGGCCTAATTTTGTGCCACAAACATGATTTTAGACCTTGTTTTGTGCCGCAAACATGATTTTAGGCCTCGTTTTGTGCCACAAACATGATTTTAGACCTCGTTTTGCGCCGCAAACATGATTTTAGGCCTCGTTTTGTGCCACAAACATGATTTTAGACCTTGTTAAGTGCCACAAACATGATTTTAGGCCTCGTTTTGTGCCACAAACATGATTTTAGACCTCGTTTTGCGCCGCAAACATGATTTTAGGCCTCGTTTTGTGCAACAAACATGATTTTAGACCTCGTTTTGCGCCGCAAACATGATTTTAGGCCTCGTTTTGTGCCACAAACATGATTTTAGACCTTGTTAAGTGCCACAAACATGATTTTAGGCCTCGTTTTGTGCCACAAACATGATTTTAGACCTCGTTTTGCGCCGCAAACATGATTTTAGGCCTCGTTTTGTGCAACAAACATGATTTTAGACCTCGTTTTGCGCCGCAAACATGATTTTAGGCCTCGTTTTGTGCAACAAACATGATTTTAGACCTCGTTTTGCGCCGCAAACATGATTTTAGGCCTCGTTTTGTGCCACAAACATGATTTTAGACCTTGTTAAGTGCCACAAACATGATTTTAGGCCTCGTTTTGTGCCACAAACATGATTTTAGACCTCGTTTTGCGCCGCAAACATGATTTTAGGCCTCGTTTTGTGCAACAAACATGATTTTAGACCTCGTTTTGCGCCGCAAACATGATTTTAGGCCTCGTTTTGTGCCACAAACATGATTTTAGACCTTGTTAAGTGCCACAAACATGATTTTAGACCTCGTTTTTGCGCCGCAAACATGATTTTAGGCCTCGTTTTGTGCCACAAACATGATTTTAGACCTCGTTTTGCGCCGCAAACATGATTTTAGGCCTCGTTTTGTGCAACAAACATGATTTTAGACCTCGTTTTGCGCCGCAAACATGATTTTAGGCCTCGTTTTGTGCCACAAACATGATTTTAGGCCTCGTTTTGTGCCACAAACATGATTTTAGACCTCGTTTTGTGCAACAAACATGATTTTAGACCTCGTTTTGCGCCGCAAACATGATTTTAGGCCTCGTTTTGTGCCACAAACATGATTTTAGGCCTCGTTTTGTGCCACAAACATGATTTTAGGCCTCGTTTTGTGCCACAAACATGATTTTAGATGTTTGCGGCACAAAACGAGGTCTAAAATCATGTTTGCGGCACTAAACGAGGTCTAAAATCATGTTTGTGGCACAAAACAAGGTCTAAAATCATGTTTGCGGCGCAAAACGAGGTCTAAAATCATGTTTGTGGCACAAAACGAGGCCTAAAATCATGTTTGTGGCACTTAACAAGGTCTAAAATCATGTTTGTGGCACAAAACGAGGCCTAAAATCATGTTTGCGGCGCAAAACGAGGTCTAAAATCATGTTTGTTGCACAAAACGAGGCCTAAAATCATGTTTGCGGCGCAAAACGAGGTCTAAAATCATGTTTGCGGCACAAAACGAGGCCTAAAATCATGTTTGCGGCACAAAACGAGGTCTAAAATCATGTTTGCGGCACAAAACAAGGTCTAAAATCATGTTTGTTGCACAAAACGAGGCCTAAAATCATGTTTGCGGCGCAAAACGAGGTCTAAAATCATGTTTGTGGCACAAAACGAGGCCTAAAATCATGTTTGTGGCGCAAAACGAGGTCTAAAATCATGTTTGCGGCGCAAAACGAGGTCTAAAATCATGTTTGTGGCACAAAACGAGGCCTAAAATCATGTTTGTGGCACTTAACAAGGTCTAAAATCATGTTTGTGGCACAAAACGAGGCCTAAAATCATGTTTGCGGCGCAAAACGAGGTCTAAAATCATGTTTGTTGCACAAAACGAGGCCTAAAATCATGTTTGCGGCGCAAAACGAGGTCTAAAATCATGTTTGCGGCACAAAACGAGGCCTAAAATCATGTTTGCGGCACAAAACGAGGTCTAAAATCATGTTTGCGGCACAAAACAAGGTCTAAAATCATGTTTGCGGCACAAAACAAGGTCTAAAATCATGTTTGTTGCACAAAACGAGGTCTAAAATCATGTTTGTGGCACAAAACGAGGCCTAAAATCATGTTTGCGGCGCAAAACGAGGTCTAAAATCATGTTAGTTGCACTTAACAAGGTCTAAAATCATGTTTGTGGCACTAAACAAGGCCTAAAATCATGTTTGCGGCGCAAAACGAGGTCTAAAATCATGTTAGTTGCACTTAACAAGGTCTAAAATCATGTTTGTGGCACTAAACAAGGCCTAAAATCATGTTTGCGACACAAAACTATTGTAGACCTTGTTTATTGCAGCAAACATGATTTTAGACCTCGTTTTGCGCCGCAAACATGATTTTAGGCCTCGTTTTGTGCAACAAACATGATTTTAGACCTCGTTTTGCGCCACAAACATGATTTTAGACCTTGTTTTGTGCCACAAACATGATTTTAGACCTTGTTTTGTGCCGCAAACATGATTTTAGGCCTCGTTTTGTGCAACAAACATGATTTTAGACCTTGTTTTGTGCCGCAAACATGATTTTAGACCTTGTTTTGTGCCGCAAACATGATTTTAGACCTCGTTTTGTGCCGCAAACATGATTTTAGGCCTCGTTTTGTGCCGCAAACATGATTTTAGACCTCGTTTTGCGCCGCAAACATGATTTTAGGCCTCGTTTTGTGCAACAAACATGATTTTAGACCTCGTTTTGCGCCGCAAACATGATTTTAGGCCTCGTTTTGTGCCACAAACATGATTTTAGACCTTGTTAAGTGCCACAAACATGATTTTAGGCCTCGTTTTGTGCCACAAACATGATTTTAGACCTCGTTTTGCGCCGCAAACATGATTTTAGACCTCGTTTTGCGCCACAAACATGATTTTAGGCCTCGTTTTGTGCCACAAACATGATTTTAGACCTCGTTTTGCGCCGCAAACATGATTTTAGGCCTCGTTTTGTGCAACAAACATGATTTTAGACCTTGTTTTGTGCCGCAAACATGATTTTAGACCTCGTTTTGTGCCGCAAACATGATTTTAGGCCTCGTTTTGTGCCGCAAACATGATTTTAGACCTCGTTTTGCGCCGCAAACATGATTTTAGGCCTCGTTTTGTGCAACAAACATGATTTTAGACCTCGTTTTGCGCCGCAAACATGATTTTAGGCCTCATTTTGTGCCACAAACATGATTTTAGACCTTGTTTTGTGCCGCAAACATGATTTTAGACCTCGTTTT
The DNA here is from genome assembly GCF_013265735.2 of Oncorhynchus mykiss. Lineage (NCBI taxonomy): Eukaryota > Metazoa > Chordata > Actinopteri > Salmoniformes > Salmonidae > Oncorhynchus > Oncorhynchus mykiss. Next base: position 106,553 of record NW_023493827.1, read on the forward strand.
GCGCCGCAAACATGATTTTAGACCTTGTTTTGTGCCACAAACATGATTTTAGACCTTGTTTTGTGCCGCAAACATGATTTTAGGCCTCGTTTTGTGCCACAAACATGATTTTAGACCTCGTTTTGCGCCGCAAACATGATTTTAGGCCTCGTTTTGTGCCACAAACATGATTTTAGACCTCGTTTTGCGCCGCAAACATGATTTTAGGCCTCGTTTTGTGCAACAAACATGATTTTAGACCTCGTTTTGCGCCACAAACATGATTTTAGGCCTCGTTTTGTGCCACAAACATGATTTTAGACCTTGTTTTGTGCCACAAACATGATTTTAGACCTTGTTTTGTGCCGCAAACATGATTTTAGGCCCCGTTTTGTGCCACAAACATGATTTTAGACCTCGTTTTGCGCCGCAAACATGATTTTAGGCCTCGTTTTGTGCCACAAACATGATTTTAGACCTCGTTTTGCGCCGCAAACATGATTTTAGGCCTCGTTTTGTGCAACAAACATGATTTTAGACCTCGTTTTGCGCCGCAAACATGATTTTAGGCCTCATTTGTGCCACAAACATGATTTTAGACCTTGTTTTGTGCCGCAAACATGATTTTAGACCTCGTTTTGTGCCGCAAACATGATTTTAGGCCTCGTTTTGTGCCGCAAACATGATTTTAGACCTCGTTTTGTGCCGCAAACATGATTTTAGGCCTCGTTTTGTGCCGCAAACATGATTTTAGACCTCGTTTTGTGCCGCAAACATGATTTTAGGCCTCATTTTGTGCCGCAAACATGATTTTAGACCTCGTTTTGCGCCGCAAACATGATTTTAGGCCTCGTTTTGTGCAACAAACATGATTTTAGACCTCGTTTTGTGCAACAAACATGATTTTAGGCCTCGTTTTGTGCCACAAACATGATTTTAGACCTCGTTTTGTGCAACAAACATGATTTTAGACCTCGTTTTGCGCCGCAAACATGATTTTAGGCCTCGTTTTGTGCAACAAACATGATTTTAGACCTTGTTAAGTGCAACAAACATGATTTTAGACCTCGTTTTGCGCCGCAAACATGATTTTAGGCCTCGTTTTGTGCCACAAACATGATTTTAGGCCTCGTTTTGTGCCACAAACATGATTTTAGACCTCGTTTTGTGCAACAAACATGATTTTAGACCTCGTTTTGCGCCGCAAACATGATTTTAGGCCTCGTTTTGTGCCACAAACATGATTTTAGACCTTGTTAAGTGCCACAAACATGATTTTAGGCCTCGTTTTGTGCCACAAACATGATTTTAGACCTCGTTAAGTGCCACAAACATGATTTTAGGCCTCGTTTGTGCCACAAACATGATTTTAGACCTCGTTAAGTGCCACAAACATGATTTTAGGCATCGTTTTGTGCCACAAACATGATTTTAGACCTTGTTAAGTGCCACAAACATGATTTTAGGCCTCGTTTTGTGCCACAAACATGATTTTAGACCTCGTTAAGTGCCACAAACATGATTTTAGGCCTCATTTTGTGCCACAAACATGATTTTAGACCTTGTTAAGTGCAACAAACATGATTTTAGACCTCGTTTTGCGCCGCAAACATGATTTTAGGCCTCGTTTTGTGCCACAAACATGATTTTAGACCTCGTTAAGTGCCACAAACATGATTTTAGGCCTCATTTTGTGCCACAAACATGATTTTAGACCTTGTTAAGTGCAACAAACATGATTTTAGACCTCGTTTTGCGCCGCAAACATGATTTTAGGCCTCGTTTTGTGCCACAAACATGATTTTAGACCTTGTTTTGTGCCGCAAACATGATTTTAGGCCTCGTTTTGTGCCTCAAACATGATTTTAGACCTTGTTAAGTGCAACTAACATGATTTTAGACCTCGTTTTGCGCCGCAAACATGATTTTAGGCCTCGTTTTGTGCCACAAACATGATTTTAGGCCTCGTTTTGTGCCGCAAACATGATTTTAGGCCTCGTTTTGTGCCACAAACATGATTTTAGGCCTCGTTTTGTGCCACAAACATGATTTTAGACCTCGTTTTGTGCAACAAACATGATTTTAGACCTCGTTTTGCGCCGCAAACATGATTTTAGGCCTCGTTTTGTGCCACAAACATGATTTTAGGCCTCGTTTTGTGCCACAAACATGATTTTAGACCTTGTTAAGTGCCACAAACATGATTTTAGGCCTCGTTTTGTGCCACAAACATGATTTTAGACCTCGTTAAGTGCCACAAACATGATTTTAGGCCTCGTTTGTGCCACAAACATGATTTTAGACCTCGTTAAGTGCCACAAACATGATTTTAGGCATCGTTTTGTGCCACAAACATGATTTTAGACCTTGTTAAGTGCCACAAACATGATTTTAGGCCTCGTTTTGTGCCACAAACATGATTTTAGACCTCGTTAAGTGCCACAAACATGATTTTAGGCCTCATTTTGTGCCACAAACATGATTTTAGACCTTGTTAAGTGCAACAAACATGATTTTAGACCTCGTTTTTGCGCCGCAAACATGATTTTAGGCCTCGTTTGTGCCACAAACATGATTTTAGACCTTGTTTTGTGCCGCAAACATGATTTTAGGCCTCGTTTTGTGCCTCAAACATGATTTTAGACCTTGTTAAGGTGCAGCAAACATGATTTTAGATGTTTGCGGCACAAAAGAAGGTCTAAAATCATGTTTGCGGCACAAAACGAGGTCTAAAATCATGTTTGCGGCACTAAACGAGGCCTAAAATCATGTTTGTGGCACTAAACAAGGCCTAAAATCATGTTTGCGACACAAAACGAGGTCTAAAATCATGTTTGTGGCACTAAACAAGGCCTAAAATGATGTTTGCGGCGCAAAACGAGGTCTAAAATCATGTTTGTTGCACTTAACAAGGTCTAAAATCATGTTTGTGGCACAAAACGAGGCCTAAAATCATGTTTGTGGCACAAAACGAGGCCTAAAATCATGTTTGCGGCGCAAAACGAGGTCTAAAATCATGTTAGTTGCACTTAACAAGGTCTAAAATCATGTTTGTGGCACTAAACAAGGCCTAAAATCATGTTTGCGACACAAAACTATTGTAGACCTTGTTTATTGCAGCAAACATGATTTTAGACCTCGTTTAGTGCCGCAAACATGATTTTAGACCTCGTTTTGCGCCGCAAACATGATTTTAGGCCTCGTTTTGTGCCACAAACATGATTTTAGACCTCGTTAAGTGCAACAAACATGATTTTAGACCTCGTTTTGCGCCGCAAACATGATTTTAGGCCTCGTTTTGTGCCACAAACATGATTTTAGACCTCGTTTTGCGCCGCAAACATGATTTTAGGCTTCGTTTTGTGCAACAAACATGATTTTAGGCCTCGTTTAGTGCCGCAAACATGATTTTAGACCTCGTTTTGCGCCGCAAACATGATTTTAGGCCTCGTTTTGTGCCACAAACATGATTTTAGACCTTGTTAAGTGCCACAAACATGATTTTAGGCCTCGTTTTGTGCCACAAACATGATTTTAGGACCTCGTTTTGCGCCGCAAACATGATTTTTAGACCTCGTTTTGCGCCACAAACATGATTTTAGGCCTCGTTTTGTGCCACAAACATGATTTTAGACCTGTTTTGCGCCGCAAACATGATTTTAGGCCTCGTTTGTGCAACAAACATGATTTTAGACCTTGTTTTGTGCCGCAAACATGATTTTTAGACCTCGTTTTGTGCCGCAAACATGATTTTAGGCCTCGTTTTGTGCCGCAAACATGATTTTAGACCTCGTTTTGCGCCGCAAACATGATTTTAGGCCTCGTTTTGTGCAACAAACATGATTTTAGACCTCGTTTTGCGCCGCAAACATGATTTTAGGCCTCATTTTTGTGCCACAAACATGATTTTAGGACCTTGTTTTGTGCCGCAAACATGATTTTAGACCTCGTTTTGCGCCGCAAAACATGATTTTAGACCTTGTTTTGTGCCACAAACATGATTTTAGACCTTGTTTTGTGCCACAAACATGATTTTAGACCTTGTTTTGTGCCGCAAACATGATTTTAGGCCTCGTTTTGTGCAACAAACATGATTTTAGACCTTGTTTTGTGCCGCAAACATGATTTTAGACCTTGTTTTGTGCCGCAAACATGATTTTAGACCTCGTTTTGTGCCGCAAACATGATTTTAGGCCTCGTTTTGTGCCGCAAACATGATTTTAGACCTCGTTTTGCGCCGCAAACATGATTTTAGGCCTCGTTTTGTGCAACAAACATGATTTTAGACCTCGTTTTGCGCCGCAAACATGATTTTAGGCCTCGTTTTGTGCCACAAACATGATTTTAGACCTTGTTAAGTGCCACAAACATGATTTTAGGCCTCGTTTTGTGCCACAAACATGATTTTAGACCTCGTTTTGCGCCGCAAACATGATTTTAGACCTCGTTTTGCGCCACAAACATGATTTTAGGCCTCGTTTTGTGCCACAAACATGATTTTAGACCTCGTTTTGCGCCGCAAACATGATTTTAGGCCTCGTTTTGTGCAACAAACATGATTTTAGACCTTGTTTTGTGCCGCAAACATGATTTTAGACCTCGTTTTGTGCCGCAAACATGATTTTAGGCCTCGTTTTGTGCCGCAAACATGATTTTAGACCTCGTTTTGCGCCGCAAACATGATTTTAGGCCTCGTTTTGTGCAACAAACATGATTTTAGACCTTGTTTTGTGCCGCAAACATGATTTTAGGCCTCGTTTTGTGCCACAAACATGATTTTAGACCTCGTTTTGCGCCGCAAACATGATTTTAGGCCTCGTTTTGTGCCACAAACATGATTTTTAGACCTCGTTTTGCGCCGCAAACATGATTTTAGGCCTCGTTTTGTGCAACAAACATGATTTTAGACCTCGTTTTGCGCCACAAACATGATTTTAGGCCTCGTTTTGTGCCACAAACATGATTTTAGACCTTGTTTTGTGCCACAAACATGATTTTAGACCTTGTTTTGTGCCGCAAACATGATTTTAGGCCTCGTTTGTGCCACAAACATGATTTTAGACCTCGTTTTTGCGCCGCAAACATGATTTTAGGCCTCGTTTTGTGCCACAAACATGATTTTAGACCTCGTTTTGCGCCGCAAACATGATTTTAGGCCTCGTTTTTGTGCAACAAACATGATTTTAGACCTCGTTTTGCGCGCAAACATGATTTTAGGCCTCATTTTGTGCCACAAACATGATTTTAGACCTTGTTTTGTGCCGCAAACATGATTTTAGACTCGTTTTGTGCCGCAAACATGATTTTAGACCTCGTTTTGCGCCGCAAACATGATTTTAGGCCTCGTTTTGTGCAACAAACATGATTTTAGACCTCGTTTTGTGCAACAAACATGATTTTAGGCCTCGTTTTGTGCCACAAACATGATTTTAGACCTCGTTTTGTGCAACAAACATGATTTTAGACCTCGTTTTGCGCCACAAACATGATTTTAGACCTCGTTTTGCGCCGCCAACATGATTTTAGGCCTCGTTTTGTGCAACAAACATGATTTTAGACCTCGTTTTGCGCCGCAAACATGATTTTAGGCCTCATTTTGTGCCACAAACATGATTTTAGACCTTGTTTTGTGCCGCAAACATGATTTTAGACCTCGTTTTGTGCCGCAAACATGATTTTAGGCCTCGTTTTGTGCCGCAAACATGATTTTAGACCTCGTTTTGTGCCGCAAACATGATTTTAGGCCTCGTTTTGTGCCGCAAACATGATTTTAGACCTCGTTTTGTGCCGCAAACATGATTTTTTAGGCCTCGTTTTGTGCCGCAAACATGATTTTAGACCTCGTTTTGCGCCGCAAACATGATTTTAGGCCTCGTTTTGTGCAACAAACATGATTTTAGACTCGTTTTGTGCAACAAACATGATTTTAGGCCTCGTTTTGTGCCACAAACATGATTTTAGACCTCGTTTTGTGCAACAAACATGATTTTAGACCTCGTTTTGCGCCGCAAACATGATTTAGGCCTCGTTTGTGCAACAAACATGATTTTAGAACCTTGTTAAGTGCAACAAACATGATTTTAGACCTCGTTTTGCGCCGCAAACATGATTTTAGGCCTCGTTTTGTGCCACAAACATGATTTTTAGGCCTCGTTTTGTGCCACAAACATGATTTTAGACCTCGTTTGTGCAACAAACATGATTTTAGACTCATTTTGTGCCGCAAACATGATTTTAGGCCTCGTTTTGTCGCCACAAACATGATTTTAGGCCTCGTTTTGTGCCAACAAACATGATTTTAGACCTTGTTAAGTGCCACAAACATGATTTTAGGCCTCGTTTTGTGCCACAAAACATGATTTTAGACCTCGTTAAGTGCCACAAACATGATTTTAGGCCTCGTTTTGTGCCACAAACATGATTTTAGACCTCGTTAAGTGCCACAAACATGATTTTTAGGCCTCGTTTTAGTGCCACAAACATGATTTTAGACCTTGTAAGTTGCCGCAAACATGATTTTAGGACCTTCGTTTTGTGCAGCAAACATGATTTAGACCTCGTTTAAGTGCCAGCAAACATGATTTAGTACCGTGTTTAGCTGCCCCAAACACATGCATTTTAGACCTCGTTAAGGGCCAACAAACACTGATTTTAGACCTTGTTAAGTGCAACTAACATGATTTTAGACCTTGTTTAGTGCCGCAAACCACATGATTTTAGGACCTCGTTCAGTGCCCGCAAACATGATTTTAGGACCTCGTTTAAGTGCCCCAACACATGATTTATTAGACCTTGTTTAGTGCCAGCAAACATGATTTAGACCTCGTTTTGTGCGCAAAACATGATTTTAATACTCTTGTTTAGTGCAACAAACATGATTTAGTTAGACCTCGTTTTGTGCCGCACACATGATTTTAGGCCTTGTTTTAGTTGGCCGCAACATGATTTTAGACTATAAGTGCAACAACATGATTTTAGACCTAGTTTGTGGCCGCAAACATGATTTTAGGCCTCGTTTTGTGCCACAAACATGATTTTAGGCCTGTAAGTGCGATTTTAGACCTCGTTTTGTGCCCAAACATGATTTTAGACCTCGTTTTGTGCCGCAACATGATTTTAGACCTTTTTTAGTGCCACAAACATGATTTTAGACCTGTTTTTGCCACAAAACATGATTTTAGACCTCGTTTTGTGCCACACAAACATGATTTTAGACCTTGTTAAGTGCAACAAACATGATTTTAAGACCTCGTTTAGTGCCGCAAACATGATTTTAGACCTTCGTTTTGCCACGAAAACATGATTTTAGGCCTCGTTTTGTGCCACAAACATGATTTTAGACCTCGTTTAAGTGCAACAAACATGATTTTAGACCTCGTTTTGCTGCCGCAAACATGATTTTAGGACCTCGTTTGTGCCACAAACATGATTTTAGACCTCGTTTTGTGCCGCAAACATGATTTTAGGCCTCGTTTTGTGCCACAAACATGATTTTAGGCCTCGTTTAGTGCCACAAACATGATTTTAGACCTCGTTTTGTGCCGCAAACATGATTTTAGACCTCGTTTAGTGCCACAAACATGATTTTAGGACCTCGTTTTGTGCCACAAACATGATTTTAGACCTCGTTTAGTGCCACAAACATGATTTTAGACCTCGTTTTGTGCCGCAAACATGATTTTAGACCTCGTTTGTGCCACAAACATGATTTTAGGCCTCGTTTTGTGCCACAAACATGATTTTAGACCTCGTTTTAGTGCCGCAAACATGATTTTAGGCCTGTTTTAGTGCACAAACATGATTTTAGACCTTCGTTTTGTGCCGCAAACATGATTTTAGACCTCGTTTTAGTGCCGCAAACATGATTTTAGGCCTCGTTTTAGTGCCACAAACATGATTTTAGACCTCGTTTTAGCTGCCACAAACATGATTTTAGACCTGTTTTGTGCCACAAACATGATTTTAGACCTCGTTTTAGCGCCGCAAACATGATTTTAGGCCTCGTTTTAGTGCAACAAACATGATTTTTAGACCTTCGTTTTAGTGCCGCAAACATGATTTTTAGACCTTCGTTTTGTGCCGCAAACATGATTTTAGACCTCGTTTTGTGCCGCAAACATGATTTTAGACCTCGTTTTGCGCCGCAAAACATGATTTTAGACCTCGTTTTAGTGCAACAAACATGATTTTAGACCTCGTTTTGCGCCGCAAACATGATTTTAGGCCTCGTTTTGTGCCACAAACATGATTTTAGACCTTGTTTTGTGCCACAAACATGATTTTAGACCTCGTTTAGCGCCACAAACATGATTTTAGACCTTCGTTTTGTGCCACAAACATGATTTTAGACCTCTGTTTTGTGCCACAAACATGATTTTAGACCTTGTTTTGTGCCGCAAACATGATTTTAGGACCTCTGTTTTGTGCAACAAACATGATTTTAGACCTTGTTTTGTGCCGACAAACATGATTTTAGACCTTGTTTTGTGCCGCAAACATGATTTTAGACCTCGTTTTGTGCCAGCAAACATGATTTTAGGCCTCGTTTTGTGCCACAAACATGATTTTAGACCTTGTTTTGTGCCAGCAAACATGATTTTAGACCTCTTTTTGTGCCACAAACATGATTTTAGACCTCGTTTTGGCCACAAACATGATTTTAGGCCTCGTTTTGTGCCACAAACATGATTTTAGACCTCGTTTAGTGCCAACAAACATGATTTTAGGCCTCGTTTTGTGCCACAAACATGATTTTAGACCTCGTTTTCGTGCCGCAAACATGATTTTAGACCTCGTTTTGCCCACAAACATGATTTTAGGCCCTGTTTTGTGCCACAACACATGATTTTAGACCTCGTTTTGCTGCCGCAAACATGATTTTAGACCTTGTTTAGTGCAACAAACATGATTTTAGACCTTGTTTTGTGCCGCAAACATGATTTTAGACCTCGTTTTGTGCCGCAAACATGATTTTAGACCTCGTTTTGTGCCGCAAACATGATTTTAGACCTCGTTTAGCTGCCAGCAAACATGATTTTAGACCTCGTTTAGTGCAACAAACATGATTTTAGACCTCGTTTGCTGCCGCAAACATGATTTTAGGCCTCTTTTGTGCCACAAACATGATTTTAGACCTTGTTTTGTGCCGCAAACATGATTTTAGACCTCGTTTTGCGCCGCAAACATGATTTTAGACCTTGTTTTAGTGCCACAAACATGATTTTAGACCTTGTTTTGTGCAACAAACATGATTTTTAGGCCTCGTTTAGTGCCACAAACATGATTTTAGACCTCGTTTTGCGCCGCAAACATGATTTTAGGCCTCGTTTAGTGCCGCAAACATGATTTTAGACCTCGTTTTGCGCCGCAAACATGATTTTAGACCTTGTTTTGTGCCACAAACATGATTTTAGACCTTGTTTTGTGCCGCAAACATGATTTTAGGCCTCGTTTTGTGCCACAAACATGATTTTAGACCTCGTTTTGCGCCGCAAACATGATTTTAGGCCTCGTTTTGTGCCACAAACATGATTTTAGACCTCGTTTGCGCCGCAAACATGATTTTAGGCCTCGTTTTGTGCAACAAACATGATTTTAGACCTCGTTTTGAGCCACAAACATGATTTTAGGCCTCGTTTTGTGCCACAAACATGATTTTAGACCTTGTTTTGTGCCACAAACATGATTTTAGACCTTGTTTTGTGCCGCAAACATGATTTTAGGCCTCGTTTTGTGCCACAAACATGATTTTAGACCTCGTTTTGCGCCGCAAACATGATTTTAGGCCTCGTTTTGTGCCACAAACATGATTTTAGACCTTGTTAAAACATGATTTTAGACCTCGTTTTGCGCCGCAAACATGATTTTAGGCCTCGTTTTTGCGCCGCAAACATGATTTTAGACCTTGTTTTGTGCCACAAACATGATTTTAGACCTTGTTTTATTGCAGCAACATGATTTTAGGCCTCGTTTTGTGCCACAAACATGATTTTAGACCTCGTTTTGCGCCGCAAACATGATTTTAGGCCTCGTTTTGTGCAACAAACATGATTTTAGGCCTCGTTTTGTGCAACAAACATGATTTTAGACCTCGTTTTGCGCCGCAAACATGATTTTAGGCCTCATTTTGTGCCACAAACATGATTTTAGACCTTGTTTTGTGCCGCAAACATGATTTTAGACCTCGTTTTGTGCCGCAAACATGATTTTAGGCCTCGTTTTGTGCCACAAACATGATTTTAGACCTCGTTTTGCGCCGCAAACATGATTTTAGGCCTCGTTTTGTGCCACAAACATGATTTTAGACCTCGTTTTGCGCCGCAAACATGATTTTAGGCCTTGTTTAGTGCAACAAACATGATTTTAGACCTCGTTTTGCGCCGCAAACATGATTTTAGACCTCGTTTTGTGCCACAAACATGATTTTAGGCCTCGTTTTGTGCCACAAACATGATTTTAGACCTTGTTTAGTGCCGCAAACATGATTTTAGACCTCGTTTAGTGCCGCAAACATGATTTTAGGACCTCGTTTTGTGCCACAAACATGATTTTAGACCTCGTTTTGTGCAGCAAACATGATTTTAGACCTCGTTTTGTGCCACAAACATGATTTTTAGACCTCGTTTAGTGCCACAAACATGATTTTAGGCCTCGTTTTGTGCCACAAACATGATTTTAGACCTCGTTTTGCGCCGCAAACATGATTTTAGACCTCGTTTGTGCCACAAACATGATTTTAGACCTTGTTTAAGTGCCACAAACATGATTTTAGGCCTCGTTTTGTGCCGCAAACATGATTTTAGACCTCGTTTTGTGCCGCAAACATGATTTTAGACCTCGTTTTGTGCAGCAAACATGATTTTAGACCTCGTTTAGTGCCACAAACATGATTTTAGGCCTCGTTTTAGTGCAACAAACATGATTTTAGACCTCGTTTTGTGCCGCAAACATGATTTTAGGCCTCGTTTTGTGCCACAAACATGATTTTAGACCTTGTTTTAGTGCCACAAACATGATTTTAGACCTCGTTTTAGTGCCACAAACATGATTTTAGACCTCGTTAAGTGCCACAAACATGATTTTAGAGCCTCGTTTTGTGCCACAAACATGATTTTTAGACCTCGTTTAGTGCCACAAACATGATTTTAGGCCTCGTTTTGTGCCACAAACATGATTTTAGACCTCGTTTTGCGCCGCAAACATGATTTTAGGCCTTGTTTAGTGCACAAACATGATTTTAGACCTTGTTTTGTGCCACAAACATGATTTTAGACCTGTTTTGTGCCGCAAACATGATTTTAGGCCTCGTTTTAGTGCCCCAAACATGATTTTAGACCTCGTTTTGTCGCCAGCAAACATGATTTTTAGACCTCGTTTTGCGCCGCAAACATGATTTTAGGACCTCGTTTTGCGCCACAAACATGATTTTAGACCTCGTTTTGTGCCAACAAACATGATTTTAGACCTTCGTTTTCGTGCCCACAAACATGATTTTAGGCCTCGTTTTGTGCCACAAACATGATTTTTAGCCCTCGTTTTAGTGCCACAAACATGATTTTAGGCCTCGTTTTGTGCCACAAACATGATTTTAGCCTTCGTTTTGCTGCCACAAACATGATTTTAGACCTCTGTTAAGTGCCACAAACATGATTTTAGACCTCGTTTTCGTGCCACAAAACATGATTTTAGACCTCGTTTTGCTGCCGCAAACATGATTTTAGACCTCGTTTTGCGCCGCAAACATGATTTTAGGCCTCGTTTTGTGCCACAAACATGATTTTAGACCTCGTTTGCGCCAGCAAACATGATGTTAGGCCTCGTTTTGTGCCAACAAACATGATTTTAGACCTCGTTAGTGCCAGCAAACATGATTTTAGGACCTCGTTTAGTGCCACAAACATGATTTTAGACCTTGTTAGTGCCACAAACATGATTTTAGACCTCGTTTTGTGCCGCAAACATGATTTTTAGGACCTCGTTTTGTGCCACAAACATGATTTTAGACCTCGTTTAGTGCCACAAACATGATTTTAGACCTCGTTTTGTGCCACAAACATGATTTTAGACCTCGTTTAGTGCCAGCAAACATGATTTTAGACCTTCGTTTAGTGCCACAAACATGATTTTAGACCTCGTTTTGTGCCACAAACATGATTTTAGGCCTCGTTTTGTGCCACAAACATGATTTTAGACCTTGTTTAAGTGCCGACAAACATGATTTTAGACCTCGTTTTAGTGCCGACAAACATGATTTTAGGCCTCGTTTTAGTGCCAGCAAACATGATTTTAGACCTCGTTTTGTCGCCGCAAACATGATTTTAGGCCTCGTTTTGTGCCACAAACATGATTTTAGACCTTGTTTAGTGCAACAAACATGATTTTAGACCTCGTTTTAGTGCCGCAAACATGATTTAGGCCTCGTTTAGTGCCGCAAACATGATTTTTAGACCTCTGTTTTAGTGCCACAAACATGATTTTAGACCTCGTTTAGTGCCACAAACTGTATTTTAGACCTTGTTAAGTGCAACAAACATGATTTTAGACCTCGTTTTGCGCCGCAAACATGATTTTAGGCCTCGTTTTGTGCCACAAACATGATTTTTAGACCTCGTTTTTGTGCCGCAAACATGATTTTAGGCCTCGTTTTGTGCAACAAACATGATTTTAGACCTCGTTTTGCGCCGCAAACATGATTTTAGGCCTCGTTTGTGCCACAAACATGATTTTAGGCCTCGTTTTGTGCCACAAACATGATTTTAGACCTTGTTAAGTGCCACAAACATGATTTTAGACCTCGTTTAGTGCCACAAACATGATTTTAGGCCTCGTTAAGTGCCACAAACATGATTTTAGGCCTCATTTTGTGCCACAAACATGATTTTAGACCTCGTTAAGTGCCACAAACATGATTTTAGGCCTCGTTTTGTGCCACAAACATGATTTTAGACCTTGTTTTGTGCCGCAAACATGATTTTAGGCCTCGTTTTGTGCCTCAAACATGATTTTAGACCTTGTTAAGGTGCAGCAAACATGATTTTAGATGTTTGCGGCACAAAAGAAGGTCTAAAATCATGTTTGTTGCACTTAACAAGGTCTAAAATCATGTTTGTGGCACAAAACGAGGCCTAAAATCATGTTTGCGGCGCAAAACGAGGTCTAAAATCATGTTTGTTGCACTTAACAAGGTCTAAAATCATGTTTGTGGCACAAAACGAGGCCTAAAATCATGTTTGCGGCGCAAAACGAGGTCTAAAATCATGTTTGTTGCACTTAACAAGGTCTAAAATCATGTTTGTGGCACAAAACGAGGCCTAAAATCATGTTTGCGGCGCAAAACGAGGTCTAAAATCATGTTTGTGGCACAAAACGAGGCCTAAAATCATGTTTGCGGCGCAAAACGAGGTCTAAAATCATGTTTGTTGCACTTAACAAGGTCTAAAATCATGTTTGTGGCACAAAACGAGGCCTAAAATCATGTTTGCGGCGCAAAACGAGGTCTAAAATCATGTTTGTTGCACTTAACAAGGTCTAAAATCATGTTTGTGGCACAAAACGAGGCCTAAAATCATGTTTGCGGCGCAAAACGAGGTCTAAAATCATGTTTGCGGCACTAAACGAGGCCTAAAATCATGTTTGCGGCGCAAAACGAGGTCTAAAATCATGTTTTTTGCACTTAACAAGGTCTAAAATCATGTTTGTGGCACAAAACGAGGCCTAAAATCATGTTTGCGGCGCAAAACGAGGTCTAAAATCATGTTTGTTGCACTTAACAAGGTCTAAAATCATGTTTGTGGCACAAAACGAGGCCTAAAATCATGTTTGCGGCGCATAAACGAGGTCCTACAACATCATGTTTGTTGCACATTAACAAGGTCTAAAATCATGTTTTGTGCACAAGAACGAGGCCTAAACTCATGTTTGTGGCTACAAAAACGAGGTCCTAAAATCATGTTTGTGCACTTAACAAGGTCTAATAAATCATGTTTGTGGCACAAAACGAGGCCTCTAAAATCATGTTTGCTGCACTAACAAGGTCTAAAATTCATGTTTGTGGCACAAAACGAGGTCCCTAAAAATCATAGTTTGGGGCACTTAACGAGGTCATAAAATCATGTTTTGTGGCCACTAAAACGAGGCCTAAAATCATGTTTGTGGCCTAACGAGGTCTAAAATCATGTAGTGGCCACTAACAAGGTCTAAAATCATGTTTGTGGCACAAAACGATGCCTAAATCATGTTTGTGGCCACAAAACGAGGCCTAAAATCATGTTTGTGGCAGCAAAACGAGGTCTCTAAAATCATGTTTGTGGCACAAAACGAGGCCTAAAATCATGTTGTGCGGCGCAAAACGAGGTCTAAAATCATGTTTGTTGCACTTAACAAGGTCCTAAAATCATGTTTGTGGCACAAAACGAGGCCTAAATCATGTTTGTGGCACAAAACGAGGCCTAAAATCATGTTTGTGGCACAAAACGAGGCCTAAAATCATGTTTGTGGCACTTAACAAGGTCTAAAATCATGTTTGTGGCACAAAATGAGGCCTAAAATCATGTTTGCGGCACAAAACGAGGTCTAAAATCATGTTTGTGGCACAAAACGAGGTCTAAAATCATGTTTGTTTCACTTAACAAGGTCTAAAATCATGTTTGTGGCACAAAACGAGGCCTAAAATCATGTTTGTGGCACAAAACGAGGCCTAAAATCATGTTTGTGGCACTTAACAAGGTCTAAAATCATGTTTGTGGCACAAAATGAGGCCTAAAATCATGTTTGCGACACAAAACGAGGTCTAAAATCATGTTAGTTGCACTTAACAAGGTCTAAAATCATGTTTGTGGCACTAAACAAGGCCTAAAATCATGTTTGCGACACAAAACTATTGTAGACCTTGTTTATTGCAGCAAACATGATTTTAGACCTCGTTTTTGCGCCGCAAACATGATTTTAGACCTCGTTTTGTGCCACAAACATGATTTTAGACCTCGTTTTGTCGCCGCAAACATGATTTTAGGCCTCGTTTTGTGCCACAAACATGATTTTAGACCTCGTTTTGCGCCGCAAACATGATTTTAGGCCTCGTTTTGTGCCACAAACATGATTTTAGGCCTCGTTTTGTGCCACAAACATGATTTTAGACCTCGTTTAAGTGCCACAAACATGATTTTAGACCTCGTTAAGTGCCACAAACATGATTTTAGGCCTCGTTTTGTGCCACAAACATGATTTTAGACCTCGTTTTGCGCCGCAAACATGATTTTAGGACCTCGTTTTGTGCCACAAACATGATTTTAGACCTCGTTTTGCGCCGCAAACATGATTTTAGGCCTCGTTTTGTGCCACAAACATGATTTTCGACCTCATTTTGTGCCACAAACATGATTTTAGGACCTCGTTTTGTGTCGCAAAACATGATTTTAGGCCTTGTTTAGTGCCACAAACATGATTTAGACCTCGTTTTGTGGCCGCAAACATGATTTTAGACCTCGTTTTGCGCCGCAAACATGATTTTAGACCTCGTTTGTGCCACAAACATGATTTTAGGCCTCGATTTTGTGCCACAAACATGATTTTAGGACCTTGTTTAGTGCCACAAACATGATTTTAGGGCTCGTTTTGTGCCACAAACATGATTTTAGACCTTGTTAAGTGCCACAAACATGATTTTAGGCCTCATTTTGTGCCACAACATGATTTTAGACCTCGTTTAAGTGCCCCAAACATGATTTTTAGGCCTCGTTTTGTGCCACAAACATGATTTTAGGCCTCGTTTTGTGCCACAAACATGATTTTAGACCTTGTTAAGTGCCACAAACATGATTTTAGGCCTCGTTTTGTGCCACAAACATGATTTTAGACCTCTGTTTTGCGCCACAAACATGATTTTAGGCCTCGTTTGTGCCACAAACATGATTTTAGACCTCGTTTTGCGCCGCAAACATGATTTTAGGCCTCGTTTGTGCCAACAACATGATTTTATGGACCTCGTTTTGTGCAACAAACATGATTTTAGACCTCGTTTTGTGCCACAAACATGATTTTTAGACCTCGTTTTGTGCCGCAAACCATGATTTTAGGCCTCGTTTGTGCCACAAACATGATTTAGACCTCGTTTTGCGCCGCAAACATGATTTAGGCCTCGTTTTGTGCAACAAACATGATTTTAGACCTCGTTTTGCGCCGCAAAACATGATTTTAGGCCTCGTTTTGTGCACACAAACATGATTTTAGACCTTGTTAGTGCCACAAACATGATTTTAGGCTCATTTTGTGCCACAAACATGATTTTAGACCTCGTTAAGTGCCACAAACATGATTTTAGGCCTCGTTTTGTGCACAAACATGATTTTAGACCTCGTTTTGTGCCGCAAACATGATTTTAGACCTTGTTTTGTGCCACAAACATGATTTTAGGCCTCGTTTTGTGCCACAAACATGATTTTAGACCTCGTTTTGTGCCACAAACATGATTTAGGCCTCGTTTTGTGCCACAAACATGATTTTAGACTTGTTTTGTGCCACAAACATGATTTTAGGCCTCGTTTTGTGCCACAAACATGATTTTAGACTCGTTTTGTGCCACAAACATGATTTTAGGCCTCGTTTTGTGCCACAAACATGATTTTAGACCTTGTTTTGTGCCACAAACATGATTTTAGACCTTGTTTTGTGCCGCAAACATGATTTTAGGCCTCGTTTTGTGCCACAAACATGATTTTAGACCTCGTTTTGTGTCGCAAACATGATTTAGACTCGTTGTGTGCCACAAACATGATTTTAGACCTTGTTTTGTGCCACAAACCTGATTTTAGACCTTGTTAAGGTGCAGCAAACATGATTTTAGATGTTTGCGGCACAAAAGAAGGTCTAAAATCATGTTTGCGGCACAAACGAGGTCTAAAATCATGTTTGCGGCACTAAACGAGGCCTAAAATCATGTTTGCGACACAAAACGAGTCTAAAATCATGTTTGCGGCACTAAAGAGGCCTAAAATGATGTTTGCGGCGCAAACGAGGTCTAAAATCATGTTTGCGGCACTAAACGAGGTCTAAAATCATGTTTGTGGCACAAAACGAGGCCTAAAATCATGTTTGCGGCGCAAAACGAGGTCTAAAATCATGTTTGTGGCACTAAACAAGGTCTAAAATCATGTTTGCGACACAAAACGAGGTCTAAAATCATGTTTGTGGCACTAAACAAGCCTAAAATGATGTTTGCGGCGCAAAACGAGGTCTAAAATCATGTTTGTTGCACTTAACAAGGTCTAAAATCATGTTTGTGGCACAAAACGAGGCCTAAAATCATGTTGCGGCGCAAAACGAGGTTAAAATCATGTTTGTTGCACTTAACAAGTTCTAAAATCATGTTTGTGGCACAAAACGAGGTCTAAAATCATGTTAGTTGCACTTAACAAGGTCTAAAATCATGTTTGTGGCACTAAACAAGGCCTAAAATCATGTTTGCGACACAAAAACTATTGTAGACCTTGTTTATTGCAGCAAACATGATTTTAGACCTCGTTTTGTGCCACAAACATGATTTTAGGCCTCGTTTTGTGCCACAAACATGATTTTAGACCTCGTTTTGTGCCGCAAACATGATTTTAGACCTTGTTTTGCGCCGCAAACATGATTTTAGGCCTCGTTTTGTGCCACAAACATGATTTTAGACCTCGTTTTTGTGCCACAAACATGATTTTAGGCCTCGTTTTGTGCCACAAACATGATTTTAGACCTTGTTTTGTGCCACAAACATGATTTTAGACCTTGTTTTGTGCCGCAAACATGATTTTAGGCCTCGTTTTGTGCCACAAACATGATTTTCGACCTCGTTTTGTGTCGCAAACATGATTTTAGACCTCGTTTTGTGCCACAAACATGATTTTAGACCTCGTTAAGTGCAACAAACATGATTTTAGACCTCGTTTTGTGCCGCAAACATGATTTTAGACCTCGTTTTGCGCCGCAAACATGATTTTAGGCCTCGTTTTGTGCCACAAACATGATTTTAGACCTTGTTAAGTGCCACAAACATGATTTTAGACCTCGTTTTGCGCCGCAAACATGATTTTAGGCCTCGTTTTGTGCAACAAACATGATTTTAGACCTTGTTTTGCGCCGCAAACATGATTTTAGGCCTCGTTTTGTGCACACAAACATGATTTTAGGCCTCGTTTTGTGCCACAAACATGATTTTAGACCTTGTTTTGTGCCACAAACATGATTTTAGACCTGTTTTGTGCCGCAAACATGATTTTTTAGGCCTCGTTTTGTGCCACAAACATGATTTTAGACCTCGTTTTGTGTCGCAAACATGATTTTAGACCTCGTTTTGCGCCGCAAACATGATTTTAGGCCTCGTTTTGTGCAACAAACATGATTTTAGACCTCGTTTTGCGCCGCAAACATGATTTTAGGCCTCGTTTGTTCGCAACATGATTTTAGACCTCGTTTTGTGCCACAAACATGATTTTAGACCTCGTTAAGTGCCACAAACCATGATTTTAGACCTCGTTTTGTGCCGCAAACATGATTTTAGACCTTGTTTGTGCAACAAACATGATTTTAGACCTTGTTAAGTGCCACAAACATGATTTTAGACCTCGTTAAGTGCCCAAACATGATTTTAGAGACCTCGTTTTGTGCCACAAACATGATTTTAGACCTCGTTAATGCCACAAACATGATTTTAGACCTCGTTTTGTGCCGCAAACATGATTTTAGACGCTGTTTTGTGCCACAAACATGATTTTAGACTTGTTAAGTGCCACAAACATGATTTTAGACCTCGTTAAGTGCCACAAACATGAATTTTAGGCCTCGTTTTGTGCCACAAAC